>NC_142519.1:8597975-8760475 GCF_964205215.1 Stylophora pistillata
TAATTCAAATTTGGGGGTGGGGTGCAGATTTCACTCACTATCACAAGAACTTAGTAATCCTAGTAGGTAACACAGATCCTGATGGCTAAAAGATAAATCAAGCACTATTTTTAACAATAAAAAAGCATGATCTAATTGTACAACGCAAAAGTCATTAACTGGTTTACTAACCCTAAGCAATCATTTCGGGGAGTCTGAGAAGTTTCAGGACCTTTGGTGAAGAATCGTTTGAATACAAATAACAGAATATTGAAAGCTAAAAATACCTTCGGTGACGCCTTTTTTCATCAAGCAGACCCAAAGAATGAGAAGCTGTGCTTTCTTTATGAAGGGTACCATACTCTGGATAAGAGAGAGATGGTTCTTTGACTTCAACAGCTAGGATCAGGTTCAATCGAAAACTGTCAATGAAACAAGTGCGGTTTTTTAAGGGCTTTTATATCTTACTAATGCGATCACGTTAACCTAGCTTCCAAAACAAATAAACAGAGGACTTTCCCTCATTTGCGCGGTATGTTACCTTGTAAAATATTATTCTTATCCAAAACAGAAGTGAACTATCGTTATCACAACGTCTCAAAAGTTATGAATGTAAGTCTCAACACTGAGTAATTCTAGTGCTTTAGCACCCCGCTGAGATGAGGACATTACCTCAACCTGGAAAGGCAGGACCTTCACAAGAGTTTTCAGTACTCCGAAGCAAACTTATTTAAAAAAAACTCCTCAGAAAACCTTTAAAGGCTTTCCGCCAGAGCAGCTCTTTCAACAAGGTACCAAAAGTTCAAAGCGTTCAATACACGTTTTAAGCTGTCTGAGCAATAAATACAACAGAGCAAAGTAAACAAAAAAAGCCAAAAGAGTGTAAAGCACCTTTCAACCTTTCTGAGCAAGAGATAAAACAGAACAAAGTAAACAAAACATGTAAAGGCTCAATGTAAGTATCAGTTTCCCTACAATTGTTTTCTCCTTAGATAAACTTTGTTAAAGAAACAAACATTCAAAGAGTTGAACGCACTTTTGAACCTGTCTGAGCAAGAAATACAAAAGAACAAAGTAAACAATACCTGCCAAGGCCCAATATAAGTTTCAGCCTCCCAACTATTGTTTTCCTGTTATTGTAGATATACTTTCCTAAAACAACAAAAGTAGTTCAAAAGTGTTCAGTGCACGCTCTAACCTGTCACAGCTATGAAATACGTCAGAACACGAAAAGACAAGTACAGACACCGAAAGTTTGCAGTACGATTGCATCTTGTCTTAGATGTAAAAGTAAAAGTAAAGTCTGTTTACGACCCTAGTGGCCCATTAGGCCGGTGCTTAACTCCGGTTTCTGTAGCATGAAGCGACTAGGAGTATTTCTACTCCCCCCCTGGATGGGATGCTAGTCCATCGCAGGGTTACCCCAGCATTAAATTGCCGTTACTCATTTAAACACCTGGGTGAAGAGAGGCACTGTGACAGTAAAGTGTCTTGCCTAAGAACACAACACAATGTCCCGGCCGGGGCTCGAACCCGGACCACTGGATCCGGAGTCGAGCGCACTGACCATGAGGCTACCACGCCTCCACCTTGTCTTAAATGTTAGTCAACAATAGTTAAAATTTACCTAGCACAGCCATTTGCTCAACATGATGTGGCTTTATTGACTGAAGTTTAGAAGAGGATCCTACAATGTCATCGAAAGTCTTGGATTTCTTAAACTGAGAAGATTATTACTTGCTCTGATAAGAAGTGGAAATCGATAACCAGCGAGGCTCTTTAATTCGCATCAGTGTGAAACTGATCACCTTCTTAAAAGAACATCATCATCAATCAACAAATGGATGATAGAGCCAATACTTTGAACTAATAAAAAATTTCCTTTTGTTACATCAGTATTACTTACGCCTTGCCAAGTATCTGCTCACCTAGGACTGAGGATGATGGTGTGTATTTAAGTGTCACTGCCCCAGAAAACGCTGATCTCACGAAGCCCAAAATCACAAACCCATTCAAATGACCGCAAAATTCTCTTCCGTCACCCCTTCCCCCAACCCTTGCCGCTCCCCAGACACGTTTCACGTTAATCTGTCAATCCGTTCCCGTAAAACTACTTTCCTTCATATAGTTTGGAACAAAAACAAAAAGGTTGTTGAGGAGATGTTTTTATTCTATACGTTAAATATCTGTAAAAGTGGGTCGGGATCAAAGAATAAATTATCTGACCACAACCTTGGAATTCAAATCATGGAACTAAGTTCAATAACGATGGTGACTATAGCTTAAGGCCCGGCCAAACGCACGCAAAATTTCAGCACAACATCACGCAACATTGTTGCATGCGACTATAGCAGCCACCCTGAATCTAACTTCAGTAGATACAGTTAAAAAAGAGAAAAATCATCAAAAAATATTAAAACTGGAGACTGAATCGTAAATACTTTTGTTGTTGGGCCATCGTAATTTGATCAAAAATAAGACACAAACAGCGGTGATAAACATATTGAACTTGCACATTTTGATTATGACTTGACGTTTCGTATGTACTCAACGTACATTTTCAAAAGTAACCGTTGAAATTTAAAACAGCGAAGGGTAAAACAGACTACCATTGTAAAATCAAAGAGATCTTACTTATTCGGAAACTTGAGCCAGCTTTCAACGTGGACGTCGGAAGTGAAAAGCTGTTGCTTTATTAATCTGCTCATGTGTTATTGTTGATTGATAACTTTTATGCTAAATCTTGTTCCCAGTCCCATCACCTCAGTTATATATATACATAGCCGTTTTAAATTTAGTATCGCTGAGTATTTTTACGAGTTGTGCCGTATTTTGACGAGCCTGTAGGGCTGAGTAGAAATACTCGCTGAGTAAAAATACTCAGCGATATACTACACAGCAAACGTCTAATAAGTTATTTATTATCCAACACGCCAAACTATTAGTTCAGTGCGGGCGAATTTCGCGTGACAGAAGTGTGCGAAACGGAACAGAATTGGCCCGTTGTCGTGTTGCTGTTTCTATTTTCTTTAATAAATGAAGAAATTTCCTGGTGGTCTTGCTGTTTTTCTTCGTTCGATTCATCTTATAACCTTGGATCTATATTTGCCAGCCATTCTAACTCTTCGTCGTCGGAAATACGATTCAAATTGTCCGCCATTTTTTTTCGTAACTACAGTCCAATTCTTCGCTTGCGCGATGCGAGAAAACCTGTTCAACCGGTACTCTGCAGTACAAATACCGCGTGATATTTTTACTCGTCTATGGCGTTATTTGTACTCTACGAAGCGTAGTTGGATAATAACAACGGTTACTTTTGAAAATGTATGTACGAAACGTCAAGTCATAATCAAAATGTACAAGTTCAATGTGCTTATCACTTCTGTTTGTGTCTTATTTCTGGAGACTGAAGCTAAGAGTGGGCACATCATTTTTATTGTTTTTATTATTGATAATAATAATAATAATAATAATCAATGGATAGAGCACTGGACTGTTGTGCGGGAGGTCGAGGGTTCGAGCCTCGGCCGGACCAACACTCCGGGTCTTAAAATAATTGAGAAGAATTTGCTATCTTTCTATAACATCAAGAAATGGTTAGATATACTAGTCTTCTTGGATAGGGACGAATAAATGGAGGTCTCGTCTCCTGCAGGGTTGGGGTAGGAGACATCAATTTCAACCACACGAGATTACTGTGTGATGGATGTCCTCCCCTGGGGTGGGATGGGTGGGTGTTTTAGAGGGCCACTAGGGATAATACTTTTTAAAGTACTTGGTACTTAAAAATTCTTAAAAATAAAGGTTATTAGTATAATTTCAGAGCTGAGCAAAGAGTTTCCAGCAATCTGATTGGTCGAACGGTTCCTTATATGACGCTATATAAACCGCTCCACGCGGCTTGTATAAAATGTTAAAATAAAATGTTAAAATGTTACTAAAATGTTATGATTTTAGAAATTTCTCTGTTGCTCAGCTCTGAAATTATACTAAAACAATTATTCGCCTCAGGTTCGGTTAATATTGTCGAATAATCCTCGAGACTTCGTCTCGGAGATTATTCGACGATATTCACCTCGCCGAAGGCGAATAATTGTTAATTATGACCAGGTCCCACCGAGATTTGAACTCGGATCGGTGGATTCAAAGTCCAGAGTGCCAACCATTACACCGTGGGACCAACAACAAGTTTACACATAAATTTATTCCATAAGTTCGTAGTAGTAGCAAGTATGAAATAGACAGCTTTTTTGAGAGACATGTTTCGACCGTGCTTATGCCATCTTCAATCAATGAGTAACTGAACGTGAGTAATTATATAGCATACAAGTAGATGAATAAAATATTTACAGTATGATGTAATACAAAGGCGGGTACTAATTACAACGCGACACCAAACATCAAAGGTGTGAACTAAAACGCTAGAAAAGTGTTATAATGCTGTAATTGTTTGTTTAGTTCAGGTTTGGTCTTATTTATATAAAAAGCTTCTTTGACAAACCTATCCGTCTCATAGAAAAGCATACTTTTTTTCTCAAGATTTGAAGGAAACAGAAAGAAAAAAACTTTGTTGATGAGATTGCTTTTGTTTGACAAGTCAAATATCTGTAAAAGTGGGTCATAGTCAAAAAATAAATTACTTGACAACAGCACTAGCTTGGATTCCCATCACTGAATGACTAAGTCTAATACTATAACAATACTGACTGCTGATGCTCAGGCAGCTCTTTGTCAGTATACATAATTCTATAGTCATACCCAATTACATTTGGGACAAGCCAACCAAAACCTCACGCAAATCATCACGGGGAAAACAATGGGTCAATGGGTTATCATTTTTTTATTGATGCGACATTTTGTTTCTCGACCGAATCTATGCCGTCGATGGGTTCCTTTTGAACTCGAGCCTTTGAAAGCTGTGAAGTTTCTTATTTCTTATACCCTCACTGTACACGCAATCTGATGAATTACTAAAGACTAGAATGTTTCCTTTGAAAGTAGTCAGTTCACCTTGATGCGACATAAAAAACACGAATCGTTACATTTTCTGTAACGATTCGTAAAAGATGCTACAAGAGACATCCCAAGCGAAAATCGTCGTTTAATCTTGTTACAAACTGAAAATAACACTGGTTCTCAGTAATTGATTCTAAACATCCAGTTTATGGTGATTTTAAACCGACTCTTCAAGTACATATCACGTAAAGCATCCATGCTAGACTGAGCAAATTACGTTGGTAAAGCAAGCAGCTCTTTGACTAGCCGTACCAACATTTAAACTCATCGTTGTTCAGTGTAGAAGTCCATATCTTGAATATGTCGAGTACAGAATATAAGGTTTCAATAACACCGAAGGGTCTTCACTATTGTTCCCATCAAGGAGCAAACCACTCACATGGATTCTTCACTGAATGATTAATGGCTTCGTCCGACGATAGCCTAACAAATTAGATGTGCCTGTACTTGTTTTGTTGTTTTTGGTTTGCATTGGAGAAGGTATCAACAAATGATAACAGCTGAGATAAGCTAAATCATGCTTGCACTGGTGGCTTTGAATCTTCATAATAAATAATTTTCCTTAGCTGAAAAAGAGGGAGCACTGCTGGTTGAAAATATATTACTGTAGATGATAATACTTGTATCCCTGCTTGATGAGCCGACAAAAATTAGACTGATCAAACTGTAAACAAAACATTCGAATGCTCAATATAAGTACCAACTTCCCAACGACTGTAATCCTCTTGTTGAAAATGAACTTTCCTAAAAAAAAAAAAATTTCATATCAGTTTAACTTCCCCGGAAACACGCTGATCTCGTGAAGCCCATCTCCTTCCCCCGCACACACGTTTGACGTTAATCTGTCAGTCTATTCCCCTGAAAGTTTTACTTTTCTTCATAAGTTTGGAATGAAACAAAAAGGACGTTGAGAAGATTGTTTTCATTTGATATGTCAGCCTTGGGATTAAAATCACGGAACTAAGTTTAATAACAATAGTGAGAGCAGCTTAAGGTTTGACCGAACGAACGCAACATTTCAGCGCAACATCTTGCAACATTGTTGCACACAGCTATAGCAACCACCCTGAATTTAACCTGAATTTAAAGTGGATAAGCACATAAAAAGAGAAAAATCAATCAAAAATGATAAAAGTGGAGACTTGATTTTAAGTAAGCTAAGTATGGGCATATCATTTTTGTTGTTTTATTTAGCAATAATTTCCATAAAATCCTCTACAATACAAAATATTAACAGCGTAAAAAACGATCCAAAATAACTCACTTTCGGCTCACATCTACTTTTTTTTTTTTTTGTCAAAGCGTCTGGAAAACTATAAATAACGGAGTCAAATCTGAACAGATTCAAAGTCTAGTAATCTGATAAGTAAAAGCATATCTAAAACTATACAGAAAAGAGAAAGGTGAATGGCAAATCTAGAACCCTATATACAAGGCTGCCAAAAATCATTAAACAATGTTAATGGCTCCCTCGGCAGCTGCGATTTCAACGTCACAATTATTATAGATTATTACAGTCATACGCATCGCGGCGCTTCACCCGCGATCCTCGAAGGCAAACTAAGGCTGACCGAAGGAGGGCAAAGGATGTCTTTGCTCGTATCCAGGATATTGTTTGCGGGTATCATTCCTCTTTCTTGGCGGCTATCAGCTCGGCCAATCCTCTGTGGTATCTTATGCATTCCATCCCCATCCCACCCGTAGTTGTAAATACAAGCGGCGTAAACGAGCCATGCTCAACATCCAACACTCTCCTTGAGTACAGCCGCTTCTTGTCGTTTTCATGGATGCGATAAATCTGCTGCGGTTCCCGGTCCTTGTAAGACTCGGCATTAGGGTGGCAAACCCTCACATCCAAGAATGCCGAGCTCTGGGGATCCCAGAAGCCACGCGCCCGAACGTCCAATCTTGCGTCTTGTGCTCTATTAGACCCTCTGCTGAGTTGTTCTTCAGTGATGTCTTGGAGAACTGGCTCGACCTCGACATCGGTACTCACTATACTCAAAAGGTCGGCCTCGAGGTCTCTCAACTCATTATGCCGTTGGATAACAAAGCTCCCTCGTTTGCAAATCATTGCGTGGTCTACTGTGAAGTTTTCCCCACACGCACGCACTGATGGAATGTCATTGAACGGCCAATCATAGCGTAATTTAACAGCATCGCGAAACTCTCTCTTGCTGAGGTTGAAACCATGTTCTTGAAGGGGAAGAACTGTGAGCCATACAGAGGAGCCTTTTTCTTGCGCTAGCAGTCTAGAGCTCGCTTGGTCTTCCGTGAAACAATTTGTTTTAGATTATCTGCAATCTCTGAAAGTTCTTCAGCTTTTCCATGTTTGACAGCCTGACGCCCTGACTCGATGAGGGACTCGTCGGGTAGTTGATGAGTTTGAGCCATGATATGTTCGACAAGAGAAGATGTCACCTGAATAGATGAGGCATGTTCGCGTGCCGCCTCACTATACTTGTTTTTGTTATAATAAAAATGGTAATTATTATCATCACTATTATTTTTGCCATGGTTATTATTATCATCATTATCATTGTTATTCTTTTTATTTATATTATTATTATTATTATGCGTAGAAGAAGTGACTTGGAACAACATTTGACGATAAAAACTTGCGACAAAACGTTGCTTGATAACATTGTAAAATTTAAAAACGATAAAAAGCTATAGAAAGCTAAAATCGACGACGTTTCGACGTTAACATAACGTCATTTTCAAGTCAAGAAAGTATAAAAATAAGTTCTATAAATGCTAAAACCGAACAATAAGAAAATAATTTGCGAGTTAAACAAAACGTTTAGCACGTATGGAGCCCGTTTGCACGTTCAGATTAGGTTTGAATTGCTTAATATAAAGCATTTTAAACGCTAAACAATCAAATTTGCTTTGACACTTTCTGAGAATCTTATTATGACTATCATTCCAACGATCCCTCCTACCATGCGCTTCATAAAAATGTTTGCCAATTGCCGAATTTTATTGTTCGTTTTTAGTATTTATAGAACCTCTTTTTATACATTCTTTCCTTGATAATGACGTTATGTTAACGTCGAAACGTCGTCGATTTTAGCTTTCCTATTTAAATTCAGGACTCATACACAAGAGTGGGTGTGCAGCTCGAACTAGGAGCTGCTGAGAATACAAAGAACGGGAATTACAGGCCTAAGCAAATAGAAACCGCTAAACGGCTTTCTAACGAGTCTGCAACATAGACATCTTTAGCGTTTTCAGAACGCCATCTGCCGTGTCTCTTAAACAATCTGTCAGGAATACCTCCGTTAGCAGCGGAAGATAGCAGTAGAAGCTTGAAGGACACTGAGTAAATACAAGGACACGAAAGCCGGGGATGCTGGTAAGACGTTGATTTCAGGGAACCTAGAGCCCCAAGAACGCCAGCGCTTAAAACCGCAGAGATACGTTGTAGTTGTACTATCTGCTCTGGAGCCAAGAGCCACTTGGGGTAACTTGTTTGCTGAGAGACGCAAGGAAGGATCTTGAACGTGGGTAAGCTCGGCCCACATGGGACTGGATAAAACGTCTGGGAAGACAAAAACAGAAAAGGAAGGAACTGTAGTCAGAGAATTAGTTGGGGGCCCGCGGGAAAGGGATATACTAAAAAATAATGCTGCGGATAGAACCAAGTTAAAAAACGGTAGAAATAGTATGAAAACTACACAGGGCCGGGCATGCAGACAAGGATATTACAAACACAAACGGCCACTAAACGTACACAAGTACACGAAACGAGAATAACACACAGCCACCGAGGCACGCAAAAATATAAAACAGGATTACTACTAGCACCGCCACCGAGGCGTGCACAAGTCCTCGAGACTAATAAGCATAGTCAGCCACGGAGGCAATCACTAGTCACCGAGACTAGAGGTACGCGTGGCCGCCGAGGCCGACAGTAGACACTGAGACTACAAACATACTAAATTACGAGATAGAGCCGACCTACGCGAGGTCAAGAACACACCGTCACAGGGACATAAGTTACAGCAATCATGATATAATTTAATGGGACATATGACGAGGTGAAGATAAGAGGTGCAAAATTACAATGGCGTGAAAATTAAAAAATAAATAGGGGAGATAGGCGTAAGCTAACAAGCGGATAAACGAACTGCTAGTACATAAGACTTGAACTTAGACCCATCAAAAATGGATTTGGAAGAGCCCATAACAAAAATCCCTGCAACGTCAGTGAAAGTAATGATGCCCTTGACAAGGGAATGGTAGGGAGACTCGATCCCGAAGAGCATGGGCCAGAAGGGCGACGAAACCCATTGGGGTACGATGAGAGTACCCGCAGCTTTGCAATGCGCAGGATGCCTGATAACCCGAGGAATAAGGAACACTGGGGCCCGGGTACTAGCCAATTATTCTCCTCAACCCAGTCGTAGCAAAAAGCGTCGACGCCTTCACAACCAGGGTTCCAATAACGTGAAAAGAACCTAGTAAGCTTAGAATTATGGGAATTAGCAAAGCCATCAACAGAGTGTGGGCCCCAAATACCATCCAAGTGGCTGAAAAAGAAGGGAAACTCCCCCCAATCATCGCGGTCAATGAACCTGCTAATGGCATCCGCTTGCTCGTTAAGGGATCTAGGGACCCAATCTTCTTGCAAATCAATAGTGTTTCGCAGAGCTAATCTAAAGATGGACAAGGCGAGTTCGTGGAGATCCGGCCTCATACTACCATTGGAAATAATGGAAGGGATGTTTCGATTGTCCGTAAACCACTGGACAGCGCAACCAGCTAAAGATCTGAAGAAACTAGAGAGGCAAATGAAGACCGCTTGCAGCTCACGCCAGGTAGAACTGCGGCCTGCTTCTGAAGGGGCCCATGGCAAGTGGCAAATGAGGCCATCGCGCTCTTTAATGACCCCCCCCCCCCCAGCGCCTAAATCACTCGCGTCGGAGTAAACAATAGTGCGAGCAGCGGAATAGCGCTGTCCGATAGGCCTACCGTTAATAAACTTAATATTGACTTTCCAGAAAGTGAGTTCCTCTCTAACGGAGGCGAGCAAAGGAAATTTGAAATCCCAACCGGATTGAAGAGCAATAGCCATATTAAAGAATTTAGTCATAAGGTTGATGACATTTCCTACCGCCAGGTTGAAAGAATTTATTTTACCGGCAACAGCAGAAAGTTCTCTAGCGGTAGAATGACCAGTTTCCAGAATCGAGACAATGTCGGACAAAGCCCGTTTGATTTTCTTCCCTGGAACAAAAAGTAAGCCCTGAAACAGATCAATAGTGAACCCCAACCAATCAATGACTGGGGTGGGAACCCAAAGAGATTTCTCCGAATTAGGAACAAAGCCGGAGTGAGCTAAATCCTCCTTCACTTTCTCGTTCCAGACCAAGGCAGCCTGAAATGAAGAGGCCTCCCCTAACCCGTCGTCAAGATACACGACGATATGGATGCCCTGTCACCTCCAGTGGGAAACGAGAGGTCTAAATGTCTTACTAAAGATATAAGGGGCTGTAGAAAGGCCAAATGGAAGGACTCGGAAACAAAAATATCTAACCTTACCCTTGTAATACCAGGAAAACCCCAAAAAACACTGGTGAGGAGGGAAAATCTCAACATGATGATAACCACTCTTAATATCAAATGAAAACATGAAATGACCTGCATCCAAAAAATTCAAAGCGACCTTAAGGTTTTCAAACTTAACTCTCTGCTTCCACAGGTGCTTGTTAATAAGCCGCAAATCTAAGATTAACCGCTTCTTGCCTGAGGACTGCCCAGATACAGATAAAGGATTCACATTATGCGGTATCGCGTCCGTTTCAAAAATACGATCGGTGAGTAGCAATTCGGATATTGCTTCTTCGACGAAACCCGCATTGGCTAAGGCAGAAATATTGTTATCTGAGGAGCTAACCGGGAGCATAGAGTAAAACGGAATACGAAAGCCTGTATCTATAACATCTAAAACATATGGACTGGCACCAATAGATTTCCAAAACTGAATGTGGGTCTTAAGTCTACCCGCTACAATAATATTAGAGCTTAAACCCAGCTCATATTCATAGAAGTCATGATTTCAGTCTAAGCCTCTGGAGAAAGAATTAGAGACTTATCTCTGTTCGGTAAAAGCATGGAGCTTTCCGCGTCCATTAGATTCGCTTGCTGAGCTGGCTAGCTGTGGGCTGAACACCACGAAAAGGGCACTGGCTTCGAAAGTGGCCAAACTTTCCGCAGCCAAAACAGGCTCCTCGCAAGGCGGACGAGCTTCTAGGCCAGATGGTAGTGGAGGTATTCTGCGAGGCAGCGGCGGAAAATGTTGGAGTTTGGAGAAAAGGGACAGGAGAATGGAAGGCAGTAGGACTGCCGAAGGGAACGGACGAAATTGCTGGATATGGGGACCTCGGGGAAGTAGAAGCTGTTTTTCTCTGCGATTAAGTTCGACGGCGCTTCTGATATGCTCTCGCCTCGGCCTGTCTTATACGTTTGTCATCGTCGCTGTTGTCGGCAAGGTCTCTGTGCTCGTATTCATTAACCACTTCCCAACCTTCTTCGGAGGAATCGGCGATTAAGATAAGCTTATTCCTGTGTGCGAGCTTTTCTCATTAAGTTCTACAAGGGCCTTTTTAACTTGTGGTGGCGTAGATTGGAGGAATGAGGAGGCCGATTGGACGTTATCGAGGACTTGAGTATTCACCTCAAACTGCATCTAGTTTCTTTTCTTCTTAAATTTCGGCGCTGCTGAAGGGGTGGATTTGAGTCTTTTTATCGCTGATTCGTGCTCTTCAGATAATTCTCTCGGCAAGAGTACCATATAACCCCATTTATTAATTATGCATTCAGACTAGTAGACCTTGTTTTTAAAGTTTTGTCGTGAAAGACAAAGAAGTGGAATGCATAATTAATGTATGGGGTTATATGGTAGTCTTTCCATTCTCTCTTAAGGGATGCAAAACCATTGCGAAGCTCCTCCTTTAGATCGGATAAGGTTTTGGCGAGGTCAATTTCAGGATCGGACGGCATTTTAACATAAAACTAGGAAAGTTCGAGAGCTGAGATGAATACATTACAAATGCCAAACCTTAAATACACCATACAACAAAAGACTCAATTAATGCCATAGCGGCCCACCTGCTAACATACCAATAGGAAGATATTTACATTCTTTGTCACTGCCACTTACAGTTTAGTTCCGCCGAATGTAAATACATTTCTATAGCTTTAAATCGTACTTAAATTTTACGATGTTATCAAGCAACGTTTTGTCGCAAGTTTTTATCGTCAAATATTATTATTATCACCATTATTATTATCATTATTATTGTATTAAAGCACGATAAACTGGCAAATTTAATAGTTAATCAATGTATTTTGAGTATTCCAAACACCGTGGATAGTCCTTACTACAAAAAATATTAAAAGACAACTGAAACTAAATGGTCACCCTTTCGAATTTCATTTGATAGAAAATAATTTTCAGACGTCGATTTTAAAATAATATTTCTCGACATTTGAATTGGCAAAATGAGACGCTTTGATTAGGTCCCACCGAGATTTGAACTCGGATCGTTGGATTCAAAGTCCAAAGTGCTAACCATTACACCACGAGACCACCTACAAAATTTATATTTAATATATTGACAGTGTTCATTGACTGGTGGCTTTCAGAGTCTTTAAATCGCTCTATGCAAACAAGAGAGTGGGGTTATTAATACTTTGGTTGCATTAGCTGAGGTAATTTAAGCAATAGACCGCACTTTTTATCGGTTTACCGGCCAGGCGTAATAACTCGTGCGGAGTGTCTTCGGCCTCTCTGACAAAAATGTCGTGAATGTAATTTTCGGTGAAGAATTTATAGCTTTTTTTTCACCTTCATAACCTTCTGCACCAGTCTTCACATGTTTGGCTACCGTAATAGAAGAAATCTTCAGCAGACTGTTCGGAGATTTCGTCCAATTCGACTCTAGATCAACAAATTTGCTTTAAGTTTCCCCCGCTGCCACTTTGAAAACATGGCCTTTATTTAGTCATTTCAGATCACATGACTCCGAAGCTAAAGAGGTCTATTGGCCACAATAAATAGATCCTAAAGCTGGCGTTTCAAGCGTCAGCCCCTTGTCAGAGTCAGTCGGAAATTTTACGGCGTTGTTTGGTTTATATACAAAAAGATGGAGCTATGCTTTAAGTGGGAATATGGTGACATGAAAAACACAAGAATGAATAAGAGACGGACCATTCTTTTTCTGGAGGGAGGTATGAGAAATTTTCTTCTGCAAAAATGTTTTTAAACATACACGTCTCTGCAAATCTTTTTTTCAACATTTTCTTCGTGCACACAATTTTATTCTTTTTTTTTTCAGTGTTCTTTTTATTTGTGCTAAATATTATCATTGCCTTTTTGAACTATTTTACGAAGAACGTAATTAATATGATGACCAGTAACGTTGAGATTTAATTGTCGCAATAAATTCCCACTTTTCCATTTTTTCTCGAGAAGCTACGAGACGGAAGAAAAACTTGAAAAAAAAATTTTATTTCTAGAACGTTTTTTTTTTATTATTCAATGTTTTCTTTAGAATAGAGAACGGAGAAGGGAGAAAAGGAGTGGGGAACGAAGAACGTAGAACGGGAATGGGAAACGGGAATGAGGAACAGCAAATTGAATAAAAGGCTTAGCAAAATTTCATCGGACACAGTAACCTTCGACAAAGCAGCACCCATGTATCAGCAAGCGTTAGAAGCAAGTGGCTATAATCATCAATTAAAATTTGACACAACAACTAAAGACCAGAGGAGTACAGAAGGGAGAGGAAGACACCGAAATATAACTTGGTATAACCCACCTTTTAGTAAGAACGTTGCCACTAACGTGGGAAAAAAATTTTTAGGCATCATGAAAGAATCCTTTTCGCCAGGGCACTCGCTAAGAAAAAAATTTTTTAATAGGAACACTTTGAAAGTAAGCTATTCGTGCATGCCAAATTTAGAAAGAAAAATCGACGCCCACAACAAGTCCTCCCTCGCAAATAATTCTCAATCGCAAGAAAAATCATGCAATTGTAGAGACAAGCACTCTTGCCCGTTACGTGGCAATTGCCTAATTCAAAATGTGGTCTACCAGGCCACAGTTGAAAGTCCCTTGGGAACCCAAACGTACGTCGGCCTTACTGCGAACCAATTTAAAACAAGATTTAGAAATCATACGGCTTCATTTAGACATGAGAACAAAAGGAACGCAACAGAGTTGAGCAAATATATCTGGTCCCTAAAGGATGCTGAAACGGAGTTTCCCGTGACCTGGAAAATAATAGCTCGCGCCAGGCCGTACTCAAATACCACAAAGAGATGCAATCTTTGCATAGCTGAAAAATTCTTTATCATATGCAGAACAGGGGCGGGCACCCTAAACAAAAGGAACGAACTGGCGAGTGCGTGCCGGCACTCAACTAAATATTTGATAAGGCTGCTCAAACCACCTACTTAAAAATATCGTTAGTCAACTAGTGTATTATCTACCTGACGAGAGAGGACTTTTAACCCTTTCGAAACAGATCTGTAGTACCAAGTTTTAATTTTTATTTTCCTAAATAATCGTTTATATATATATATATATATATATATATATATATATATATATATATATATATTTATATTAGCCTGAATGATAAGTCATTTAACAGCCCTATTAGCAATTATAATTGAATACCCTGATCTACATCGTTTTCAGTGTGATCCTCAAGGTTCAAAATAACAGCCGGCTGCCGGCGGCAGCCGGAAATTTTTTAGCACACTTACCGGCGATTTTTCACCAAACAACTGGAATTTTATTGAAAACATTATGCTTATTGATTGTCCAACTGAAGTAAAAGTCTCTGTCTTGTTATGGTGAACATTTCATATCAGACAATAACGCAGCCAAGAAAAGTTTTAAAAGCTTTTTGGAGACGTACACGAGTATAAAGTTTCGAAATTTGAAGCCTGCTATAAGGAGTACTTTTGTTTACAGTATTTAGTTTTCTACGTATTCCTTCAAGCGTGTAGCAAGCAAGTTTGTGTAACCGCCGTTGCATCACCCTTTTACACTTGGACAAACACTGAAAAATTGAGCCGTTCACTCGCTTTGTAATTAAAAGGGAATTATCGCAACCAAACATGTTGATCAAAATAAGTGTTCTAATACTTAATTATTTCAGTAATTTAATAATGTTGAGTGTTGAAGAAATGTGCTGACTGATCATTTATTATTGGCAGCTGGGAAAAAAATGAACCTTGACAAGAGCCCACAAATTCTCAGTAAAAGCTGAAAAATTCTTTTGAACCCTGATCACTGCGGCGTTCCTTTTTCGGGCAACTGGTAGAAGGGAGAGAGAGAAGAGATAGTTGTTTGCCTGTAGTCCAGAATTTGGCATTTTATCTGATTTGTTGTAAAACGTTGACAGATTATGCAGAGACGTTTCAACTTGCTATTTTCCTTCACTAGAAAGTGAAACATGTACATTGCTCATTTTAAAGATTCACCATTTTAAAGGTTCTCGTTTTTAAAGATTCCTTAATTTCAAGAGTCCCCATTCTCCCTTCCCACTCCTCCGTTCCCCGTTCCTTTCTTCAATGATAGCCATTTGTTCACTTCTTCTTTTTTTTTTTCTTTTCTTTTTTTTTTATTATTATCATTTTTTATTTTTTATTTTCATTTTTATTATCATTATCAAAGATTATTACTCAGTTTAAAGAGGCAGTATTTAATTCTGAAAGTTCAAGAATAACACCTACGGCAAAAAACCAACCTTTTTGGCGGCTGCTTTAAACTGTTTACTCATTAACATATGCTTCAAAAGTACAGTGAGATTTTTTTCTGCAGCGTTCATATTACAACTACTCGAGAGAGGAGTAAATTTATAAAACTCTTGCTTATGCTGATTTTTGACCATACTTTCTTTCAAAATTTGTTTGTTTCGAAATAAAACATCTGTCAATGCAAATAGAATTTTAATCTTGCCACCCGCAGATACCTGGCGACATCAATAAAAAGACAAAATTGTAGAGTTAACTTGCCTCTTTAGAGATTGTGAAAGGTATAATTACTCTTATTTTCTACTTTTCTTTTTTAAAAAATTATTTAGGAAGTTTTACAAAGCATCTGTGACCTATAGGAGCTCGTCCGTGCGAGTTTATTAACAAGAGGGACGTGGTTGATTATACCATGGGTAGGGGGGCAAGCCTCCTTTTAATTGCCTCTAATAGACACTTGTCTGTTTTTGTAGCACCCACAATGTAAAGATGAAGCCATTAAATAATGAGCGTAATTTTTTCAAAATTAAGCCTACTTATACTTCGCTTTTCAATAAACATTTGTCTCGTTTGTTTGTTTTTTTTTTTGTTTTTTTTTGTTTTGTTTTTTTTCATGTTTCTAGAAGCCTTCGTAAGAAATTTAAATTTTTTTTCCTTCCCGGAACAAACACTCAACATTTTCTTTTTTCCCGCTTACCAATGTAGAAAATCAAACTTTCTGGTGGTTATTCCCTATATGAAAAACATTGCCTTAAATTAAATACCACTTGCGAACCCTAGAGGACTACAAATTACTTTCAAATGCCACGGTTTGGCGCTATAATGGTTCTGCATTGATAATGTCCATCATTTTGGAGAGTCGCCATCTGTTCAATAATGAATTCAAATCTATAATCAACTTTGGAAATAATAGTCTGCCCTGCGTCGTATCAATTTCATTTTACTCTAGTTTTTCTCACGAAACTATTTACTTGTAAAAAAGACTGCCTCAGGGCATTCGGAAACTCCTCATCGTTTCCTCCCATTTTTCGAATCTAAGCCGCCTGATATGAACACCACAAGCCCGCAAAATTCTACTTTGGTTCAGGACTGTTCTGGTGCACTAAAAAATGCCGAAATAGTGATTTTGTCAGCGATGAACAGCGTGTTGGCGCTACTTTCCGTTGTCGGAAATGCACTCATTTTAGCGGCCATTTACAGAGTTGAAAGCCAGAGGACTCCTTCCAATGCCTTCGTTGCTTCCATGGGGGTCGCAGACTTCTCAGTGGGTCTGTTTATGAACCCTCTGTGGGTTGCAAAGAGTGTGTTGAATATCTGGAAAAGTGACAACCAGCTTTCGACTGCCATTGAGGTCCTGACCATGCAGACGATCGTAGCCACTACCTTCAGCTTATGCGCAGTAAGTGTGGATCGCTACATAGCGGTGACTAAAATGCGTTACAATGAAATTATGAATTGGAAACGCATCCGAAGCACAATAACTTTCATCTGGATATTTTCCTTGTTGTTTGCGTGCTTGCGTCTCTTCATTACAGATCCCCTTCAGCTACCAAAGTTATGGCTGGCCGCGACAGTGATCACTGTCATAGCACCTTTAACGATCATCTCAATCTGTTATTATCACATCTTCAAAGCAGCAGGCTTTCAAATGCGAAAAATTTCAGCCTCCGTAGGGACTCGAATTAGTGCCGATCAAGCTATCACGCAGCTTAAACACCGTAAGGCCGCTCTAACTATTGGAATTGTTGTTGGTGTTTTCACAATTTGTTGGACCCCAAGTCTGGTGATCTCGCTCATTCAGTTCTTTACTACCAATAATTGCCAGAAATTAATAATAAATGGCTATTGGTTTTGGGGAGCCCTGGCAGAATTCGGCAACTCGGCTTTTAACCCTTTCATATATTGCATCAGAAGTAGGGACTTCAGGAAGGCTGTAAAGAAGGCGATAGGTGAATGTGTATATTGATTATAGCTTTTACCTCGGTGAAACCTATAATTAACATTTAAAAAACCAGACAAGTTCGCAGTTTTAAACCAGGCTGTCGCGTAAAAAACAATTTGCATGAAAAATGTGTCACTTAGAGGTTTTAAATCGAAGTTTTAATGATTTTTCGTCTTCACCCCGTAACGTATCAAAACCTCCCTTGATATCACCAATGCTGACGAACGAAATTCGCGCAAAGAGCCTCGCTAAGATCAATTCGAACTAGTTGTTAAAAGCTCTGGTGAAAGACGTTCATTGGGAAAAAATACCTTATATTAAGTAAAATTGAACGGAAAATAGATTAGCATATATATAGTGACTATTTGAAACTCCAAACAAAGTCCGTAATATATAAATTTCAAAAGCTAGTTTGGTTTTCTATGCCAACATGACAAATTATTTATTCGGCATTTTGTGAAAAAGTTTCTTATTATGTTTATTGCTTGCTGATTAGGTAAGGTGTTTATCGTAATAATTTCAGTTCGTCTCCCCTCAGATGTGCCCCAATATGCAAGCCAAGGTGTTCTTAATATATAACAATTTTTTTGCATAATGTAAGTGTCATTAATTGACCCCGGAACTTTTGAAACAAAAAAACAAAACAAAACAAAAAAAAAAAGAAAACTAGCAAACATCATGCAACAAAACATCCTTTCCCGTATTTGCAGTTCTACTTCTCAATAAAACATATGTTTCGTTGTAATTTGGATATATCAACAAAGTTGAAATGGTAAATTGGCCACTGTAACGATTACAAAAGCTGACGTTTCGAGCGTTAGCCCTTCGTCGGAGCGAATAGAGGAATTGTGGGTTGTGTGTGCTTTTAAAGGCAGAAAATGGAGCTACGTTATTGGTGGGAGCATGGCAACGAGAAAAACAAGAATAAATTAGTGGAATGAAAAGCGTTCGTTGATCCCTGTGGGATTTAGACTGCCGGTTTGAAAGATGAGCTTTTGTTCAAGATTTTTACGGCTTTCCGTGCTACCTGAGTGTAAGGAAAGACCGCAGATTGCCATATGTTGCTTAGAATGATTAGGTAAATTAAAATGTCTAGCGACTGGTTTCGATGTGTCCTTGTCATTCCTTTCCACGTCTCGAAGGTGTTCTCTGAATCGGTCACCTTGTCTTCTGCCTGTTTCGCCGATGTATATCTTTTTGCAATTAGTGCAAGTTATGCAATAGATTACATTGGCGGAAGTGCACGTGAAGTGACCGGTGATCTTAATGGATCGTTTAGGTCCCGATATTTTATCAGTGTTGTGAATGAAAGGACACGTTTTGCATCGTGCACGAGCGCATTTAAAAGTGCCTGGTTGGTCATTAGTCTGAAAAGAACTTCTGACCAAAAAATTGCCTATGTTTTTGTCGCGTTTAAATGAAATGAGCGGAGGCTGCGAAAGCACTATCTATCTATCCGACGCAGCCCCAAACAGTTTCTTTCGAAACTATCAGCCTTTATTCATATGTTTCGTTGGTCGGAAACGCACCTGTTACTTTAGCAGAAGATAAATTGTTTCGTAGTCTATGTGACAAGTTAAGATAACCGATATATCTTATGCATGCAAAAAGCGAAAGTAACCAGCGCTGAAGGCATCGAGTTTGGCCTCAGGCTAATGAGGAAGAAAATTAAAAGACGTCAAGAACCAACTGCGTCAACGAAAGTTAGCTGAGTTTCATCACTGTTTAAATTGGATACCTAATTTGGAGTGACTGTAAAAGACCATTAGACCCTTCCATTTAAGTGATAAAGATGTTGTGCACGGGTGTAATCTTTCTTAAAAGCTTCTTACAGCAGTAATAGAGATATTTTTAGCTTGGTTCTATGATGTTTATCACGGAAGGGCTTGCTCAAACGCGATTCTACAGTAAAAATTGTATCAAATTATATACCAAACGGAACCTCGCAGGTGTCCGCTTAATACACATTCTGGTATATAATGAAATGAGAAGCCATTTTGTCAGTCTGTCATTACCGCCTACTACTTCAACTTTGCTTTTTTTAGCTTACTTTCTCCTTAAAAAAAAAACTCCGTTACAGCGGGTTACTATAACAAGCTGAGCATGCCTTGGATAGCTCGCAAAGTATTTCATCGAGAGGTCTGTATTACGCTCTATGACTCCATGATACTTCCGATGTTCGACTATTGCTGTGTAGTATGGGATGGCTGTGGTAAAACAAAAAGGGAACTGCCTGGACAAGTCACAAACGCGAGCGAGCAGCTTGTGTTATTGAAAACTTAAAATAGAAAATACGGTACTTTTAGCTGGCCCTCCTTAAAAAATTGTAAGAAATATCATACTTACTGACAAGTTCTTAAATGCCTTCAAGGTCTTAAGCCCGCTTATCTATCTATCTCATGGAATACTTTACCCAGTAGGATAGGAAACAAAGTAAATTCTCCGGGAAACCTCTCAGAATTTATTTTTGATTAGTATAGTATAGCTAAGTAATGAAATTTTTCAGCTTCTTATATATTGTAGATTTCTTTTAATTTTGTATTTTGTATATTGAGTTAGATATTATATTTTTTATGTAATTTTTCACCTAGATATTTATATAGCCAACAAATGATTTGTTCAATTTACAATGTTTATACAGGCCCCCTCCTTAAATCAGCTTTAAGCTGAACTTAGACGCGGCTTGTTTAAAAATTTAAATGAAATTTCGTTGCAAGTATGGCTGCAGTTATAGGAGGTAGGTTTCGCTTGATATTGTTTGTGGTTCGCCCCGCCTAGTAATACATCGGACTCAGTTAAATATAAGCTGTGCATCATTATAGGTCTTATAGAGATGACATGAGCTGTGCGCGATTTTAAATCTTTCAAATTTTCTTAAGGTTATAGTTAGATCTTCAAAAGAGAATGTGATCTCTTGCCGGATCCTCATTCGATTCTCGTTTTGGATACGAAATGACGTCTGCCAAAAAAATCGAGTTGGCTGTATTGAGGTCATTCTTAGGGTAAATATGGAAAATACGGCCATTTTCGTCACAAGAGCCACTCGTTTTCACGTACTATTTCAACCAAGAAACAAGAACATTGGGATTGAGAACGTAACG
Organism: Stylophora pistillata; assembly: GCF_964205215.1. Classification (NCBI taxonomy): domain Eukaryota; kingdom Metazoa; phylum Cnidaria; class Anthozoa; order Scleractinia; family Pocilloporidae; genus Stylophora; species Stylophora pistillata. Next base: position 8,618,787 of record NC_142519.1, read on the forward strand.
ATACGAAATATGGACTTGGGCCACTGTTCGCTCAATGAAGATTCACGGTACTTGTAAAAACCCCATAACTGGTCTTTGATCCTTGTGGATTTAATTTAAGCAAATGCACCACGACCTCATCCCCTCCCAGCTAAAATTATCTTAATTGTCTACAATTTCAATTTTGGCCAAGGCGTCGGCTTGTGGTAAGGAATGTGTCCCGTGTTGTTTTCAGTGCTCTATTTTGCTCGTCATTCCTGTTATATTGTTCATTTTCATCAGTTTGCTCTCCTTGGTGGGGAGGGATGAATTGTATGAGCGTTCAGCCTCTTGAATTCAACATATGATGGTCCACAACACAGCGCTTAAACGACTCCTCTTTCCATCAGCCCTGTCATTATATCATTGCTTGAATCTTTCAAGTGTTCCATGCTCAGCGTTCTTTGAAATTAAGAACAAAAACACAGGGATTACTAATTCAGCGGTAGAAATGAAATAGGTAGAATTTAGGGGCCGACCATTTAACTTTTGAGTGGGGAGTGGGTGATTTTGAAAAAAATAATTTCCTGCAAGCGCTTGTTGGAAGAAAAAAAATGCATGCAGCCCAAATATAACAGAAAAAATGTACCAAACAATCGGAAAAAAATATCCTGCACAGCAGATTGCTAGAAAAAAAATCTCTTGATGACCAGAAATCACCCATCCCCCTCCCCTCAAAAGTTAAATGGTCGGCCCCTTAGTCAGTTGAAATTAGAAACATGCTGAGACGTGCTGAGTTATTTTTGTGTTCTTTCACCGTTTGTTTTTTTTATATCATTTACGGCAACACCTATGACAGGTGTACAAACACGACAGCAGTATGTTTCGAAATCCTTTCCGAATATCCTTGTTGAATGCCACGTACAAAGATGGGTTGATTTCAGATGTTGCGTGGCTAAGGATGAAGCCAACAGAACCGATGCTAAATCCCCCTTGAGCAATTCCGCAGAGGTATTCATGAACTTGAAAAAAAATAAAGGAAAAATGCACTGTGTAATGGAAGCCGCCAACACAATGCGAAGACCACAACCACAATAATAAGCATTTTGAGAACGTTTTTTCTTTGCGTCTAGCTCTCTAGCTCTGTTTGAGCGACGGGCCATGAGTACTGGCCGGATCCATCAGTACCTTGTAAACAACGCAAGAGACACACAGATGATCAGCAGTGGGAAAGAGTAGAGAAACACAAACATAATTACTGTGTACACCTTTGCAGCAGTGTCCTGGTCAAACAAAGGCGACCAATCTTCGTAACAGTAGATAACTCCGTTTAGTATATACTAAAACAGTGGATAGCGTTCAGGCGCGCTCTGATTGGCTAGTCAAACTCCGAATATCCTTTGCTATTTACCTCCGAGCAACTCGGGAAAAAATGGCCTCCCGGTTTGCATTCGTGACAAGCGAAGAAATCACTCAAATTAACAAATTAACGTATATTATCTCACTGTTTTAGCATATACTAAAACAACTATTCACGCCAGTGTCGGTGGTTAGCGGTGGATATTTACCTCGCTGCTTTGCGGCTGGGTAAATATCCACCACTAACCACATCCACTTCGGTGAATAGTTGTTAATTATTTCGCTGACGCTCATGGCGTACAGTAGAGGAGATACAGAGAGAAACGAGGCCAGCCAGATGGCAACAATCATGAACTTCGCGATCTCGAAGGTCACATTCTTCCTGAGAGAAAATGTAACAAGGCAAAACCGCTCGAATGCAATGGCTGTCAGCGTTAAAATGGAGCAGGAAACTGTTGAATCAGAAATAAAACTTGCGGTTTTGCAGACGATGATTCCCTGTATACCCGGCCGTCAAACCAGTGATACCTTCCTGTTATATGCCTGGCTAATCTTCCCGGCATGTTGCAAAAGGTCACCAGTATATCCGCGGCGGCTAAGTTTATGATCAGGCGATAAGTAATAGTATGGAGTCGATTATTCCTTTTTACCGTACTGATAAGCATAGTGAACCCCACAAGAGACGCCAAGATGACTTCTGTATAGCCAACGGTATAGACCACTTTCTCCGCCAAACCGTCCATCTCGGTTTTACACGAATCTCCTGACAAGTTCTTTGGGATGTTGATGGTGAGATTTACAGTATTGTTTATTTCCATGATATCTGCGAACCATTGATCAAAAGGTGTGATCCAGCTGAACCAATAACCGATAATGCTACTGATAAGCAAGCGTTCGGTGGTGCGTCAACTGGATGTAACAATTGCAACAATACAGTCGAACGAAAGTTAGTCAGGTGTTATCATTTTTAAGTCGCCTGTTGTCCATTTAAACTCAAAGGGTATCAAAGGCATAAATACCTGTTTCTTTTGGTGACCTTCCCTGGTATCATTTATCGACGCATCCTGTGAGTCTGGGCTAAAACATTCGGAGCTTGCTTTCTTTCCAGATAATTATACTGATGTAATGAAAAGAACAGGAAAGCAGCAAAATAGGCCCAAATATCGCAAAATTTTTAATAGCTTTAAGTTCATTGTTTGAAAAACGCTTATATTGGTCAAGAATGTGCCACATGGGCTGGAGCCAATTAGCACCAAACACGAGGTTATGGTTTCAAAAGCCTCAGTGAAATCTCTCTCGTCTGCGGTTTCTAGGTTAAAACACAATTTATATCGTAACCAATGTCCTTACCTTCACGAAAATTTATCTATTTAAGAGGATTTTGTTTAATCTTCCAGCAAAAGTTTTAGAGTTTCCAGTGAACATTACTATTTTTCAATCAAGTCTCCTTTTTATATTTTAATTATGAGTCAAGTATTTCTTTCAATTACGAGTGTACTGTTCAAGTGCCGAACTTAGGCGCGAATCTGGATTTTAATTTCATTTAGGCCAACAGCAGTTCTCTTTGATAATTTATTCATCCAAACTTCTCTGCTCAAGACACCTTTCTTACATTATCGCCAGACTTTTAACAATTAATTCTCTGTCTTTATTTTGGGCAGAGAAAAATTTTACCGAATCTCGTCAGTAAGGCGGAATTTTCTTCGGTATTATTGGGATTCATAGGAATCTCATAGTAAGTATTATTGATTAAAAGTAAAAGTAATAATTATCCGCAACATTGAGTATTTAGCCAACCTTATTTTCTGTGGACATTCTATACCAAATGAAATGATAAAAAATTTGAAGACAAGCGAGTTTTTTTTTTTTTTTCGGAAAAAAGTCGGTTCAATTCATGGTGAAAGATTATTCCCACAAATTCTTCGTTGATTACTCCTCTAACCGAGTGCTTCTTTTTTCATTCATCTATTTATCTTTATTCAATTATGGATTTATCTTACTTTATTTCTCAGCTATTTCGTCAGACGATATTAAATTCCAGTTACCACATTCAACGTTTTGTGGTAAAAGCACTAATTATTTTCATGCAGAGAATTTATAAAGGGAACGGTGCATGATAAAACATTTATTCAATTCAAGTTGTAATTCAAGTTCGTTATTACAATTTGTATGTCTCTAAGTCGCGACAAATTGTTTTTCAGTGCCGATCAGGATGCGTTTTCCCGCTTAGAATTTCATTGGCTCCTTTGGGCCCCTTATGACATATTCCTTTAGTTCAGGAGCCCATTTCAAATGCCCTTTGTTTATGTCTCGGTGTTTTCGCAGACAAGAGGGTCTTAATGGGGTTAACCGATAGGCGTAAAATGGCCAAAAATTTAGTCGATAGCCGTAAAAATTGAAAAATTTTAACCGTTAGCCGTAAATGGGATCAAAAGAGGTAACCGTAAAAAAAATTGTTCTCTAAATTTCTTAATTTTAAGGAAGTTGTTAGACTTACTTATGACCTGTTTCATTTCTTATTTTGCTGACTTTGACTCCGTACATGTCGTACATGTGGTTCATACGTTTATAGGCCAAGCTCGTTTCAAGGACCCCGGTAGTCTCCCTTGACCTCACTTGGCCTGCGTTTTGTAGGACAAGTTGACAGCTTTTTGTTTTAAGATCTCCAATTTCTTCACCCAGTGTGCATGTGAGTTGAACGATGTCGGTATTGAAAGCTGTTGTTAGTTTTTATCGAACGGGTGAGGAAAGGCCAAGCGAAAGATACAGGCAAGACTCAAAGTCCAAGAAGAGCATCGGACACTTTCAGCGTTCAAGAAAAACGTTATTGACTTTTTTGGTCTTAACGAGCAAGCCAGGAAGTTCGGTCTTGGGCAATTTGACCTTAAACTTTACCGCCTCGCCAAAATCAGCGGCAAGATAGAAAATTATTCTTTATCGACCCAGCAGCAGCTGGATCTGGAACTACCCCTGTTGCTTGAGTCAAATAGTGAAAGCGAGCTGAACAGTAAGTACTCTTAAAGTTATGAATTTTGTACGTGACTACTAGGATGCCGCGTGGCAAGAAATTTTTGGGGGTCTTCTATCTTGCGGATTGCAGAAACTAAATTAGCTCCTCACATGTTTGGGGAGCTAATTGTTTCGATAGCGAAAGACTGGTTTTCTTACTGAGGATTAATATTTGTTATTTTCAGGAGATCGCGAGCTTGAAATACCTGAGTAAAGCAACTAGCAGAGATGTCACTGTTTTCAAAACGCGTACTGTTGATCACTAAGGCATGGGTCGCACTTGGCAAAGTTTGGTGTGAATGTGGTCACTTTGGTGTAAAAATCTGTCATCGGGGCACATTGCCTAATGTGACCCTAACTTTTCCAGTTCGCAAAAACTTTGAAAACCGGCCAAAACATCAAAGACGCCGTAGTGCTTGGGTGGGGCAGGTAGATTTCGGAAAACTCGGGCTAAACAATAGCTATCACAATTCTATGCGTAAAATAATATTAGAAGTGGTATGATTTATCAAATATTAAATTTTTTCAAAAGAATAACTCATTTAAGCCTGAGATGACCATAACACCTTTATTTCGCTTTAAAGATTAAAAAAACAAAGGTTTATTAATATTTAACCTTTTGGAACCAAAGAAATTAATTTTAAACTTTTTTGTTAACCGTAACTGTAAAAAATTAACCGATAGCCGTAAAAGAGTCAAAATTTTAGCCGATAACCGTAAAAGCCAGCACCCCATTGAGACCCTCAGACAAGTCTACATTTTTGTTTAGGTCACGGCGTTTTCACAGACTAGTCTACTTTTAGTTTGAATTTAAGGCGAAATGGGATTCCCTACGGAAGCCTAGGCCTAGACACAAATATCCCGAAAAATGCTCTAAAAATCTATCTGGAAATTCTCAATTTTTTCCCTAAATATCTCTCCAAAAATCTCTAAATATCCCAAAAAGTTCTTAAAAATCCCTAAATATCCCAAAATTTTCTAAAAATCAAAATCTCTATTTTTCTCACAATTATTTTTTAATGAAACCTTAGCTCTCCCTTGAAAAGAAAGCGGTAAACACACTTTGTACGCTATATAGCACTTTTATAAACAAAAGGCACTCAAATGAATCAGTGTTCCATGCCAGGAGTGCAAAACTGCTAGCTTGTGTGTAAATTTAATCTAATTTAATTTATTAGATTCGCCGACAGGCAGGGACACCGCAACAGCTTGCGCCAATTACTGCGGGCCCAGTAAACCCACCCACTGATCCCACCCCAGGGGAGGACATCCACCACACAGTAATCTCGTGCGTGAGAAATTAACGTCTCCTACCCCTAACCCTGCAGGAGACGGGGCCTACGTTTATTCGTCCTTATCCTTATCCTTATTTAAAAGCTTGAAAACTGAGACAGCATTCACACTCAAGAAAGTGTAGTGCTTATATCACGTCCTTGACAAAATTTTCATTTCATAGGAATTTTAAATAAAATGGCAAAGAATATAGAACAATTTTTGTTCCAAATCATCTAAAATCCCCCAAAATCCCATTTTTTCTAAAAATCCCCAAAATTTCTAAAGATCTCCTGATCCTCTAAAATTCCTAAAAAAAAAATCCGGCTTTTTGTGTCTAGGGGTTCGGGGGCCCTTCGACCAATCACGATTAGCGCGTACTTAATTTATTACTTGACTCGTGACTATGTGGGCTCGAGCAGCCTATTTCCCGGGAAATGATAATCTAAAAATGAACGGTTCTGTGAAAATGCCGTGACATAGGCTCAGTAGGGGACTTGAACGCTCCAAGTTATAGGCTCCTGTTTATTCTGATTGTTTTTTTTTTTTTATTACTTTGGTTTTGGTTTCGGGACGCTCAACTCCAGTACGCTTTAACTTAAGGAGGATTTGCATCCCTTTCAGAGGAGAATAAAGGCAAACCCCTTTCGCTTTCAAGATGTATGTTTTAATGTATTTTTGTCTTTTTTCTCTATATTGATGACTCACTAATATGACTGAAGATGACGCCGTTTATTTTCTGCATGCGTGCTTGCGAATTGGCTCAACTCAAATAATAATAATAAGACCATGATAATAAAATAAATAAAATAAATAAATAATAAAATAAATAATAATAAATAAGACCATGATTCGTCAAACAGCCCCAAACAGTTTCTTTCGAAACTATCAGCCTTTATTCATGATTCAGCCTTTATTCATGATTCATGATTCATGATTCATGATTCATGATTCATGATTCATGATTTATGATTCATGATTCATGAATCAGCCTTTATTCATGATTCGTCAAGGTTTGAAATCTTTTAAGAGTAAAGAGACGATAAAATGACACACCAGGGATTTTGCAAAATATTGTAAGCCCCTGTTTACTTGTTTGTGTTTTTGCTTGCTTTCTTCTTTTACCCATTCCCAGTGTTTCAGCCAGAAAATTTTACCTGAGGGCCAAAGTGGCCCTTAAAAACCTTTTTTAGGGACCAATTTTTCAGGAAAGGGGCCAATAAATTGAAAGCTGCAGAAGGAAAAATGCATCAGGGTACCAAGGAAAATTTAATTGATTAACTAATTAATTAATTATTTAATTAAGAAATTAATGTTAGAAGCCAATAACGCATTTCTGTGATCAGTGCTCTCAGTGTGTCTTGTGAGCGACGAAGTTCTGAAGTTCGTGCATCCAGTAGTAAAAGAGGACTGTTTCCCAAAGCGGATACACAGTTCACATAACATCCCCTTCTCACTTTCGTATTTCAACCAACTGTAGTCGTTCAACCACAGAGTATCAAACGTCTTCTCATAACGTGAAGAATTTGGTTTCTGTGTCTTATCAGTCGCTTCTTCATCAATTTCATTGTCTTTCGATTCTTTTTCCTCCATTTCACTGTCCACTGCTTCTTTGTTCGTCGAGTTAAACTCGCGATAGACCTTGTTGCCAAAGCGGGAAATCATCTTTTGCCATCATGAATATCCATGAGCACGTTCGATGCTACAGCATTAAGTCGAGGCTATATTGTGTCCAAGCTACTTGCAGTTATGACGCTGAATTATTCCACCAGGCGCTGATTGATCGAACGCGCAGTCCGCTATTTGGTGTTGTTCAGTTTTACACTGTAAAGGATGGCTTTTAAAATACTATGGCTGTGTTAAGCCTGCAACCGGTAAGAGAAAGGGGCCAAGTTGGCCCTTTTTTGTTTCTTGGGGGGGGGGGGGGGCCATCTCTGATTTCAACGCGGGATTCCCGCAATGGCGAGGTCTGGCGGAAACACTGCATTCCGATGGTATTGTTGTGAGGTAAAATTGGAAGTTGTTATTTTGAGACTTTCTCAGTTTAGCTTTTCGTTTTGTTAAGCCTTGCCTTTTGCGCTTACGTGTTGTTTTGGTAGATTTGTAGTTTTGATCTTTTATTTTTAGCGTGTACTTGAACTAGGCTCAGTTCGCGGATTTCCTTCTTACCGTGTCAGACATTTTAATTGTTTATTATAGCTGAGAATAATTATTTTCATAGGTGGTCATGTTTGGGTTGGTAAAACTGACCTTGGGTTTTGTACTCACTGAAGATCCTGTTTGTGCGTGCGATTCTTCTGCGCAGCTTGATCATTGGTTCCTGGTTCCTTGGTGCTCGCCAAGTGCTTCGGAGCGAGCCACCCAGTTTCCCCCACTGCAAAATAACGGATGCACTATGGAAACTCTCACGGTCAGCTAACCCAAACATGTCTACGGTTTTCCTATTTAATACGCTAGTACTCCCTCGCTAGAGAGAGAGAAAGGAAGCGTCGCTGTAGTAGAAGTCAACTCGATTGGAAAAGAATAGAAAAAAAAAAAGAGAAGAGTCTTGGTACCTCCCGTTAATTCGGCCGAGCGAGTGTTGGGGCCGAGCGAGTGGTAAAACCCCCAACAGTATATCAACTAGTTGGTTTTTCGTCCTCTTTATAAGCTTTAGAACCAATAACAAATCCAATCCAATCGTGACTCCAGTAATTTAATTTGCTCCGTTCAATTTTATTGTTTCTTCCATCTTTTAACGAAAAATAAGGTTTCGCTTTCGCTTTACGGAAAAAATAGAAATTGTACAATTGGAGGCAGGATTCGAATTTCATGAAAATCCTGATCTCGCTGTCCTCCCATGTCAAATTTGACACGGTAAGCTGATTCCCAACAATCTGTGTTCCGTCTAGTCACTGTTCCAGGAAGATAACTTGAGTACCCAGGATAGTAGCCAATCACGCGCTGAGTAGCGTGCACGTGACTGTATGGTGGGATGACATCCAGGATAATGGCTCTCTTGTCATTGGCTTGATGTGAAATGGACTCCGACTGGTCCAGTTGCACGTCTATGTAAAGTATGTTTCCATGGTAACTTGTTCTTTTCACGAATCCGCGAAAGTAAAAGTCGTCTCTTCTACGAGCAAACACGCGAGCTCCGACTGCAAGAGAAAATAATTTAACAAGCTATTATAAAAGAGCTACAGGCCTAGCCCTGATTGTTCGAACAATGGATAACAATATCCACCGGATCAATCTCAGTACATTTTGTTAACATTTATCCCGGCGCTAGATAGCAATTAACCTGTTGGATAGCATTATGCTCCCTTTAACAACTGAGCCCTGTGTTCTTACAGGAAAATTATCACAGTCTAAGAGTCTTGAAAATTTATCCCAACAATTGAAAGGCAAAATTTCCAATCCATTAATCTCTCTTATAAGGTCATTGTAGCAATCGACTTGGTATAAAAATTAAAGAGGTAATAGAACTGACATTTGTATGTTCACCTTGGTGAGTTGATGAGAAAAAAGGGAGTTTACGTAGCAAATTCAGCGTGTAGTTGTCGACTCTATGTCCTTTGTTCAAAGTAATTTCATACGTTTCCGTAACATTTCCTGAACAAAGATCGCCAGTCACGAAACCAAGAAGGTATTGTTCGCTCGCATTATCTTTTGGTGACGGTGCAATCACGCGATCTCCTAAGCTGGTCCAGTTGGGAGTGGTATCATATACTACTGCCGTGATGTCCTCGTAACTGTATTCAATTTCATTGCCGTTGTCTAGCGTAACAACAAATGTGGCGATGTAATTCTTTGTCACGGTACCTGGAGAATAGGAGGTGTCTGCTTGTCTTGCCAGAACACGTTTTCCTAGTGAAAAATGATGCAAAAGAATAAGATGGTTTAACTTAATGCTCTAACCATCATCAAGCTAATATTTGAGTGATTGTTATTACGACTTTTTTTATTTTCATTTTATCTAGTGTTCTATTTATTTACTTTTTTTATGGAAACTAATGTTGTTGATATAGTGGCCTTTTATTTTAAGCCAGTAAATCAACACAATATTTTTTATGTTTATTTGTGGCATTGAGAAATGTAGAGCAAATTAGAGCGCCGGATTGTGTTGTGCGAGAGGGTTCGAGTCCCGGCCGGACCAATACTCATGGTCTTAAAATAACTGAGGAGAATTTGCTACCTTTCTATAATATCAAGAAATGGATAGATATTCTAGTCTTCTCGGATAAGGACGAATAAATGGTGGTCCCGTCTCCTGCAGGGTTGGGAGTAGGAGACGTTAATTTCCCACGCACGAGATTACTGTGTGGTGGATGTCCTCCCCTGGGGTGTGATGGGTGGGTTTACTGGGCCCGCAGTAATTGGCGAAAGCTGTTGCGGTGTCCCTGCCTGTCGGCGAAGCTAATAAACTAAACTAAGGCAAAAGAACTTTGATGAAAGGTAATACTTATTCTTTAAATGACCCATTAAATCACATCGAGAATTCCAGTCAGCAATACGTGTTTTACCTGGATCAGGAGCAAAAATCTCCATCACGGCAACCAGCAATAGCACTATAATCCTGAGCCATCTTCTCAGAAAAAACATCTTACTACTAGTGGATGAAGAAACTGAACCCTGTTAATATTCATTTAACCGATGACAGGAAAAAAGATGTGGTGATCATAGACCACTTTCATAAATGGCTGCCATATAAATATTCTTTTGTTTAAATTTAAATTAGCCCTACTGGCCTCGCTTGAGATAATGTATTCTTTTGAATTTTGTACTGGAGAACGAGACCAGTAGGGCTAATTTAAATTTAAACAAAAGAATATTAATCTGGCAGCCATTTATGAAAGTGGTCTATTGAGATATGATAGTTTGTCGGTCAAGGTATGCTCAATGCATTTGAAGACTTTTGTTTTAACCAACAGGTTGTGTATCTAGCGCGATATCAATCGTATAAAACTAGTTATTGTTCTAAGTATTTGACGAGTCTTTGACGAGAGAAGGCTGAGTTAAAATATTTCAAACTGACGCCATTTCATACAGTTTGTTCGCCCCACACTTAAATTGTAAATTTGACTTTGGACCTTTTGCTACTCGCAGAAATTTCCGGAAAAGATCGGTGAAGCAGACCTAGTGGAGGTAGTTTAAGGAAAAGAATCCAGCTGCTACTGCTCTTAGGTACTATCGTCGGCGATGAATTTGGACCTTCATTTGATTAACGACAGTGATGACAAGGGATTTATTTTTGATAGACAACTGCTTAGACTGAACTTTGACTAACTTGATTATAATCAGTAAGAATTTTACAAACATTTAAAAAACGATAGCTATAATCTTGTCTTCTAAAAACTAGTTAAGGAGTAGAGTTTTTACTAGTTGAGTGAAATAAGTTCTCTGTTATAACTACTCAACTCCAACGCTGTGTGCTCGAGCTTCAATTGACAACAAATTAAATTAAAAGGGACTGTCTGGGCAAAAAGGCTACACCAGCATTCATGGGAAAACATTGAAAATGAAAGACTGGTGAAAAATGAAACACAAATAGAAAATACTTCATAAGTAGAGGCTGGATAAAACTCCTGGACAAAATTCTCCCAGCCATCTGGCAATTCCCCAACCCCTCGACATTTACAGCGCAATTCATAAAGTTAGTGGTCAGGGTAGATTTCTACGTGGCCGTATATCAGTAAAACTAGAAAATAATGTGCGTATTTGCTTTATATAGAGGTGCGACAAAGGGTAAAAACTTATTAAGTTTCAAATGAAATTGCACTCAAAGCCATGACTTTTTTTAGTTTTACCTGAGTCGGACAGGCAGGGTTTTAACTGTTTCTTACCTGTTTCTCCGACCTGGTTGACGTACAGAGCACATACTGTGTAGCCAAAACATTGATTCTCAATTACATAAAACCCACAGGTGTTTACTCAACATGATCTATTGCAATATGAAATTTGTTTGACAATCGACTAATAACACTCCAACGAAGTGAAGCGCATGAAAGCTAGTATTGATTTCTGAGCGGTGTGCAAGAAAAAGTTTAAAATCAATTAAAATTATCTCTTTCCTCTTCGCGATGGAAAATGGCATAGAAAGTTGAAAAGTGCACTTACCCTTTTAATTAATTCAAGGAGCACAGAGTGCAACACATCTTGTATTATTTTGACATGTTAAACTTTAGTAAATGTCATGTCTTGCGTTTCCAATGCTTTGAAGCCAAAGAACAGTTGGAGAATTCATCTTATTGGGAATACTTTTAGGCTACTGAAAATAGACACGCTTTCAAATTAATATTCAAAAATTATATTGTAGCGTCCTTATATGACTAATTTACTAGAAGACTGCTTTCTATCCTTCAAGCATTACAACAGAATCGATTTGGGCCGTATCTTAGGAACAACCTTTCAACCACAAAATTTCCTTGAAACGGTACTGTGCGAGCAAAAGCAGAAAAAAAGCAGAAAAAAATGTATTTATTTAGGAAATGATTCATAAAGCATGAGCAAAATTGATCAATCGAACGTTTTTGACGAAAAATAAGGATTAGCGATTAAGGAGAGAGCTTAGCGGCCGGCATTTATACGAACCAGATCGTTAACGTTTAGTTGCAAATGGAAATAGGAAAATTCTAGCAACACCGGAGCATTTGTGTGTTTGTCATTTTAGGTGATTTCAATCATTCCACGAATGTCTAACAAAGCATACTTAATTCAATAATTTTAAAGGCGATGAAATTAAAAACACATGGTGAGACGGTAAATAAAAAATTTATTTTGGCACTTTGGGAACGGGTGAGACTTTTTTCTTTAAATTTTCTTTCTTCTTCAGGACTTAAGAGGCTCTTTAAATTGAGAGGAACGTAACGTGAGGGGAAAAAGGCGTTTGATTCTTTGCAGAAAAATGTCTCTACTTGTTCAAATTGTCACTCGCCTCGCCCTGGACTCGGCAGGCCTGATGAAAAAGCGAAAACAACGCCTTTTTCGGAAGGTTGATAACCCTTTTAATTACAAAATTTACTTTTTTTATGAAAAAACAAATAGTTAGAGGCTGTACCTAATAATTATTCCATAAGCGCGCTCAGGGTATGACATGTTAAATCTCGGCCAACGAGGCGAGTAGCACCGAACTGGCTATGATTAATCTTGTATCCAACAAGCGCGAATGAAGTAATTGATTTATTTTAAAATTCTATTTAATTCTGATCAGAAAGTTTTAATATTTGAATCCTGTTTTAAGCTCCGCAGCGGTTGGCGCCTCACATTAGGGACCTTAAGAAACCACGACGACGACGCCAAGGAAGACTTCGATTAAAAAATGAATTTCTACTCTTAGTTAGAATTTCAAAAATGGCTGCAGGAGCTTACTGTCTCATACAGCGCCACGGCTCAACTTCAGCATGACGTATAAAGAAGCCGTTGAGTTCCAAATGGAAGTTAAAATAATTTGCCGTCGCGGTTTCGGTTCACAGACGACGCAAATTTTGGCGTTTTCACGTTGTTGTTTTGCATAGGACGGCTAAGAAATGTACAAAGTTTCAAAACGCACGTGCTGAGCTATTGTTCTGCCAATTAGATCTCTTGTTTTTTCACGTCCTCGTTGCCGTCGCCGTCGTGGTTTCTTAAGGTCCCTATTTCCATGTAAGGTGACTCGAAATATGAGTTGATAACTGGAGTCGAGTAAGCTAATGAAAGTACTATGATGAAAGTACTATAATGAAAGTACTATATTCGGCCTGGAAATTTTGATGAAATCTCATATCTCTTACTATCTTCAGTGCCGTCAATAAGGCAGAGGTCACATTTATTCTTAATTGATTACATCTTCAATTAGTTGATTATTCATTTATAGTCTTGTGTAGACTTGAATATTCGAATAATCCTTTATTTTACAAAGATCTGGTTTAACTGTACAAAAAAGGAAACAAATGTAAACAAAGCGAAGCGAAACGAAAAAAACTACAGTGAAAACATACTTACAAGATTTATGGACTCGAGGAATAAGTCAATAAACTAGTGAGAAAACAATCGAACATCCAAAACGAATTTTTGACCTCTGCAAGTACGAGCACATGGTTTATCCCATAATATTTAACAATTTAAATGACGTAATTGTACCAGTCCCACGCGGACTGAACACGAGAAACAAAGTAAACAATTGTAGAACGTTTTGTAACTTACATTTTGCATCTAGAAGCAAGTGGTGAGAAATTGTTTTCTTTGCACGTCCAAATTCATGCTCTCTTGTTTAATTTTATCATTCTTGGAAGGAACAAATTTCTTTGAAGAAAAAGTGTTTTCCAAGAGAGACTCGATACGCAAGGCCAGGGAAGCTTTTTTAATTATTTCAAGAGGCAACACTATTTATCCAGATGGCCTTAACGCTCGCGAAGAAATGTATTAGTTTCTAGTTATTTATCCAATTTACCATACCTCATTTCTATTTTTGCTCACTATTTCTATTTTTATTGTTATCTCATTGTCAATCAAATTAGTTTTAAATAATTCCGCTGTTACATCATACAGCTATCTATGAAGCATCACCCCAATTCTTTGTTAATTCCCACTGCACCTGAAGAAGGCTGGTTTGGCCAGCCGAAATATAGTGCTCCGTCTTAAAATTTACTTATCTACGTTGTATCGGTCTTGCCTCTATATTTATATTTCATATTCGTTATTTTGGGCCGATCACATCATCGCTGATCCAACGTACAAGAGTAGGAGTATCGTCCACGGTTACCTGCTGAACAGTTCACAGTTTTTTTCCTCCCCAGTCCCTCCAAGGACAGAGCATACCGAGCGGAAGGTGCTTGGGTAGAATTTGTTTTCCCAGCATACACCTCAAGCCGACATCAATTCCCAACTAACTTGCCTAAATACAGTAGTGGTTATTTTAAGAGTTGTACGATCGATCCTTATTATTTATCAGGATGGCCCTCAACGATGCTGAAGTTCGAAAGCAAGTACGTTTCCACATTTTTTATCCCTTTTTCCTGCATCTCGAGTTTTTCTGAGGTGCGGTTATCCGTAGTTGGACCTTAAAAGTTAGGTTATAAACACCTGAGTCGCTTGTATTTTAGATCGAACATATGATGGCATTTATAGAGCAGGAAGCCAAGGAAAAAGTAGAGGAGATCGACGCCAAGGTACGTTGACGTTTAAAACGTTTATTCCGTCTATTTCAACGCCTAAACTTTCACTATGATCCCGAATAGATTGTAATTATCAGCTGAAACACTTACACATTTACTCGGTGTTCGATTCCTTTCGACTGATGACGTCACAGTCTTTGATACGATGAGAACAGGCACTTTCTTGTTTGTGGCCAGCAGGTTAGAATTTTTTGATTGTGATTGCACTGACTTGAAATAAACCACAGAGTGTATACCATTCACCAGTCTTAAGCCTTAAAACTTGCCGTTCTTGCTTTCGTTGATGGTCCCCTTGTCCTTAAATGTCTTGACATTCCCATTGGCTCAAAGGGTGGATGTTAACATTCATATTCTCTAGATCTTCAACTACCTTGTCTTAAGTCACCATTTTCTTAAAAGTGTTGCATTTTCAGATCTAGATAAGCGTAACTCACCATTGTACTTGTAAAAGGCAAAATCATGTTTTAGGAATAAAGGCTGATAGTTTCGAAAGAAACTGTTTGGGGCTGCGTCGGTGGGAGTAACGAAATAATTTGGATATATCAACAAAGTTGAAATGGTAAATTGGCCACCGTAATGATTACAAAAGCTGACGTTTCGAGCGTTAGCCCTTCGTCGGAGCGAAGGAATAGGTTAAAGAATAGTATATCATAATAGAGGTAAAAGTTACAGTGGACTTTGTCATACATCTATGCCTCCCTTGGCCATATAATCCACTCACTGTTTACCAACTCCTGGCAACACTTTACAAATAAATGAATAAATAAATTAATAGTTTATTTAAAATTGATAATGTAGGAAGTGGTTGCCCAAGCTTCTGAGCTGGTGGCTCATGTTAAAAGCACTTGACTCTAGATCAAATTGGTATTTGGAATATTGGTTTTTGCAATTAGGGGTTACAACTTACCTTAGTTTAAAGGTTCTGTAAGACAAAGAAAAGGGTGGCATATCTTAGGCTTTTATCAAAAAAGGGGCTTTCCTTTGGGAAAGTCTGTTTATTCTGGATGCCTTAGCAAAGACTTGGAAACCTTGGTTTAAATTCCAAAATGGAAAGTATCACCCAATATGGTGAGCATAAACCATTCAATATCTTCTAATTTGTCTCTTTTCAGGCAGAAGAAGAGTTCAACATCGAGAAAGGTCGGCTTGTACAGCAGGAACGTCTCAAAATAATGAATTTTTATGAAAAGAAAGAAAAGCAAGTGGAGCTGCAAAAGAAGATGTAAGTGTAGTTTGGCTGTGTAGGTGATTTGATCATAGTTGGTGACAATTAACAATTATTGACCAAAGTTGGCTAGTGGGGGATATTTATCAAGCCACAAAATTTTCATCCAAACTTTTAGAGCTGTTGAGAATGAGCTATTTATGTTGCTGACTAGACATATTGTCTTACCATGATAGTACTGTAAGTATTTCTCTGGTCATCAAAATTTTCAAGAGATTGTCATTTTTATTTCTTAACTGGGCCAGTGATTAAAAAATCATAATACAGGATTTCTGAGAATCAAAATGAAGTGTTTGTAAGCAAATTGTACTTTAGTTTTTAATTAATGTATTTGGCTCAATTTATCCTTAATTCCTTTGTTTGTCTCTATGGCTCCTTTTTTAGTGTAGTACTTTAACCAAATAGAAGTAAAATGTGGAACTCCAAGACAAAATTGAACAACATAATGTGTAACATTTAGCTTTAGCTGACCTTATATTGTTAAATAATTTAATGTTGAATGTTTGGCACTGTTGAATAATTTAGTATTTGGATATGAAAGTCCACAAGATGAAAAGTTTTCTCTTCACATACACAAAGAACAATTACCTCAAAACACATTTCATATATTAGTCTTCTGCAATTGCTTAAATTGCAGCTCACCTGTGATGATCATGGCTTTATTCGATATATATTTTCTTGTAACATAATTTTGAGAACATATCTGTTGAAAACAATCTTTGCATATAATTATCTGTGTCTGTCATTGTTGATGTTTAGTCAGAGATCAAATCAATTGAATCAGTCACGACTGAAGACTCTCAAAGCACAAGATGATCATATCAAGGTAACTGCAGACTTTCTTGAAATATGAAGATGTATCATTTGGTGAAATCAGAAATTAAAATTTTAACCCTACTTGACTTGAGAGGTCAAAATGTTCTGCATGGTGATGACTTAAAGAACAATCCAGATTGAAGTAGAGGAGGAGAAAGATTGGGAGAAAAGAATACCTGGACTCATTCTTGCTATTTGTATCGTCAACTTCTGTTCAAATACAGCTACGTTTGCTGTTTCCACTAAAAAGAGAAATCCTTGGGGTATGTCTTAGGCGACCCTGTGGATGGATGAATATTACAGGGTTCCTACACTCCTTGAAAGTCCTTTAAAGTCCTTGAATTTAATTTTTTATTTTGAAGGACTTGAAAACCCTTGAGTTTAGACTCAGGTGCTTAAAAAAATTTTTAGAGCCCTGAAAATAAGTGCAGATGAGTCAAAGTTGATGTTTTCTTTTTTTTTTTGGTGTTAAAAGTGTAAGTTTCTGGCACAAATTGCAAAAACAGGTTTTGCTTTTAAATGCCGCATCCAATTATGATGTTTTACACATGATTTTTATATATTTTGTACCTTACTGGTGCATTGAAAATAACTATGGTTACTTAGCACATGATCACTCTGATGTGCGTGTTTGAAGCCACGCTTGTTGGACTTTTATCTGTTATTTTTTAACAATAAAGAGCATTGTTTTTTATTGCTATTAGCTCTTATTTGATACCAAAGGTCTTTGAATTGGGTTCCTGAAAAAGTGCAAGAACCCAGGCTGATATTAGTAATAATTATCTTTGTATATTAATTACATTTTGTCATGGAATTATTCAAGTATAGAGAAGCTACAAAACAATGGTGAAAAGTTCTGCACTGTCGATGTAAAACCATAATTTTATGTTTGAACATGGGAGGGATTATAGTGTCATATTTTTGGGTAAGACACATGCCATGTATAATGCCTCTGTCTTCCAAAAGGGTACAGACAGATACAAGCAAACTTTGTAGGATTCCTGAAAAAGTCCAAGGTGTAGTATTATTACTGTCCCCCCGTTCTCCCTTTCCTCCAATTAATTAATTAATGTTATGAAAACTGAGTTTTAAAACTCTGGCACTGTGGGTTTATAACCATTTATGTAATGCCTGCCATTACAGCTGCTTTGCTCTATTAAACATCAAGTGTGTTATCCACAGGTGTTACTTGATGATGCAGTTAAACAGCTTGGTAAGGTGACACAGGACAAGACTCAGTATTCACAAGTTGTCAAGGGCCTTATAACACAGGCAAGTGTGACATCAGCCAGTACTTGATAATAGATATGAAAAAATTATCCTATTTATGTTTGCTAAAGAATGAGTGCAGTTCTCATGTGATATGGGTGCAAATTTATAACACTAGGTAAGGACAAATTGTCTTGTAATCATTTGATTACCCAGTATCCATAGAGAATTGAACTTTTTTGTGTTTGGTATCAGCATTTTTGATGTTTTCATCAAAATATACTGTCTCCTCTAAAGGGATTATTTCAGCTCCTGGAGCCATCAGTGTCTATCCGGTGTCGCCAACAAGACCTTGATATTCTGAAGGTAGTACTCTTCACTTTGATTTCCATATATCTACAAATCCAGTCTAAAAGAAATATGATTAGAAAGGAAATGTGATTAGACTCTTAATTCCTTGAATTTCTTGTGGTTTTTCATCTTTGCCCAAAATTGAAGGTTTTTTTCAGAACTTCTTAGTAGTAAGTACTTGTTGTAAAGGGTTTTTTGTCATGTAAATTTGTGTTGGCTTTCAACAAACCTTGAGTCTGTAATTTTACAGGATTTTTTGCAATAGGGACTGTTTTATTGGCAACATGAGTTAAAATAAAAATTTAAATATTTTGGTTGATAGTAAGACAGATTTTTTCGTCTTCCAAAAATGAAGCCACTGTGTGGTGCAGTTAGAGAAAAGTTGCTACAAAGTTTGAACATACATTTGAGACTACCTTTTACACTGAATTTTCCTCTAACTAGTAGTGCAAAATATTGAAATCAAATGGGAATGAAAAGAGTCCATTTTACAGTTGCGTGCTTGGTTGTCAAGCCTTAGAACAGGAGTGAGGCTAAGTTAGTTGTTATGATACAAAGGACGCTGCCTTTCAAATGTAAATTACTTTGTTATAATGCTAAACAAGAGATTGGTCTCCATCACAGCACGGTCATCTTCAGCCTCACTCCAAATCAAAGGCTTAGCAACTAAGTACACAACTGTTCATAAAATGGCCTTTTAAAATATTGCACTTATTGTCAGTAATAAATTATCCTAATTTGCAGGGTGTAAAGGATGCAGCTGTTGAAGAATATAAAAAAGCCACAAAGAAAAGTGTAGAGCTAATCATTGATGAACAGACATTTTTAGGCTCAGACTGGTAAGTATGTTGTTTGATGCTAGAGCAGTTATAATCACATTTTCCCAAATAGGTACCTGCACACCTACTTGAAATTCCAGTCAAAAGGAGTGGCACTTACTAATCAAAGGGGGTGCTTATTTGAAACTATTAACCTCTATTGATTCTGCTATAGTTGAAGCTTGAAAAGTTATAAATAAAGTGGCAATAAAGACAGGTTTTCCTTGTATCCCTGCTATTTTAGAAAGTGATGGAGGAAAGGAGTGCCCCCTTGAGAGGAGCACTTGTTTGATGTTGTAGCCTACAGTTGGGGGGGGGGGGATGGGGAGGCTTATTTGAGGAAATACAGTAAGTTTCAAAGGTAACAGAAAACTGTGCCATCTGCTCAACCATTGATATGCAAGACTAAAACCAACCATGGCTTACATATAATCATGTGCCTCTACAGACTGTGTGAGCAACTACCTGTCTCAGTTTGCTTTGAATTGTTGTATACCCTCTACAAATTTACCTATGCTCTGATTCAATTAACCCGTGATACCCAAGCATCAGTATGAATTTCCTCTGCACTGTTCTTTATACACTTCCTATGGTGCTAGCAAGGAGAGTTTGTTTTAATGATCAAGAGCATATTAGTAGGAGATCATTTCTGTCATCCTTGTGACCTTAATGTGATTCACAGGTGATTTTGTAAGAAGAAATTACGTGTTAGTTATTCTAAGGAGTCAAAGGAAGGGTTCATAATGATTTCTTTGGTTCTTCTGTTGTTAAGGTTTTCATTCAGCCCTAAGCCAGGTGAATGACATTCATAGTGGTGCATACAGCATCAATTTTTTTTTCTGTAAACAGAAACAAAGTAGGCATTTTGGGTTTGCACCATGCATTCATCCTGCCTCATTTGCAAATTGCAACATTTGAACTGCATCAAAACATATAGAACTATCACATAGACAACCAGACTGTAAACAAGTCAAATACATTCATAATTTTTTTTGCAGGTTTGTATACATTTGTATCATTATTCTTATCTATTGCAGTGCTGGTGGTGTTGAATTGTTGGCAAAACAAGGACGCATTAAAGTTGTAAACACATTAGAGAGCCGCCTTGAAATGATGAGTAAACAGGTGTGTAATTATCTCCTTCATTGATAAGGCATATTAATGAATTTTTACACAGTTAATAGTAATAATTAAAAAAATTGTTTAACTATTCCTTTCATTGTTATTGCAGATGATGCCAGAGATAAGGGGGACTTTATTTGGTGCAAATGCCCGAAGAGCATTTTTTGACTGACTTCTTTTACTAGGCAGTATATACAATTTCTTGACCACAAGACTTTCTTCTCTGTATACAAATTTTCCTTTCCTATCCTTAGACCATGTGGTCTCCTACTGATAAGAAAACGTATGTAAACTTCTTTATGGGTGAAGATTCCTTTACATCTACATGTTTTTTGTTTGTTTGTTTGTTTTTTGTGGTTTGGGTTTTTTCTGCATTTGCTGGTTGTCAGTGATTTTATTCTTGTTTTCCTTTGTTTTTGTTTTTGTTTTTTTTTGCTTTTTGTTTTGTTTTGCAGGCCTTGTTTTAGTGAGAATTTTTTTTCAGGGGGGGAAGGGAGGGAAGGCAAAAGAGCCATCCCATGTTCTTAAATTAAATAAGACTTAATGATTATTGAAATAAACACAAATAAGAATTGAGAGTGCTTATCATGTACAATTTTAGTGCATAACCTGGATTGTCCCAGTTAATTTGTAGACTGGATTGAGGCTTTTAACCTGACCCATGCTTTCTGTTTTGCCCACTTGGCACAGAAAGGTTTAAGATAACGTCATTTCATATTAAGTGATGCCACTCATTTTCTTCCGTTTATTTTTATCTTATTACCTTGTTAAGATGAAATAATCTTGACTTCTATTTTATAGACTGTCAAAGATATCTGTTACATTATTCATATGAAGTTCTCTGGAAATTCTCATTGGACGGTTTTAAGCTTTCTCTGTCTCTTTTGCAAGTTGTAGAAACCAGCTACACTTTACCATTGTCGCGTATTTTGGACAAATCTGTGTCGTAACATCTTCAAGAGGGCAATTACAATACTGCACAGTAAAAAACACTGGTTAAATTACCTTAAGCCTTTGACAGAAGTCTAGTGAATTTGCAAAAAGCTTTGAGCCTTTAGTCTTTATACGAAATCTTTTTCCATTTTTTCTTTTTTTTTTTTTTTGGCAAGCATGAAGCTGATCCATGCCCCCAACTGGTTCGTGATCTTTCTTCTATTTACAATGACCATTTAAAGCTTTTTATAGTCATTTAGTTCATCTTTCTCCCACTTCAAATCCAATTATTTTTTCAGCCACTCCGAAGAAGTACACCATCTGGGCAATCCCAAACAGCGGTGCAATAACGATCATCCTGGGCACTACTCCTTTATAAAATGCGCTGATTCCTTCATTTACGTAGGTTTTACGAACACAATCCCACAGACCGTTGTACGCAGCCTCTCCTCCTGTTCTTATCACCTGGAGCCTCGTTTTTATCACATCCAATGGGGTGACAGCAGCACTTCCTATCATAGCTGGATTGAAACATCAATGGTTGTTAGTTTTGATCCTTAGTTGTATAGCTGGTCGCTAATCCGAAACTGTCAGCAAAGCTATCATTCTTTAATTTTTTTAGAACTTGACTGAACAATGCCCAATTACAACTGACTAGCTTTATGATTAAGTAAGTAAGAGGACTACATACATGTCCAATTTATTAAGTTGTAGGAATACAAGGAAAACCTGTTTCTTTTGCCATTTTATTTATAACTCTAAGCTTCAACTACAGCTGAATCTACAGGTCAAGAGTTTCTCATAAGCGTCCTCTCCATTAATAGTCTCCCTTGCAGCCCTTTCCGGCGTCGTCCCGGAAAGGGCTGCAAGGGAGACTACTCCATTTAAGCACCCTCCATTAAGCGCCCTCCTTTAATAAGCACTCCTCCTTTTAGCTGAGAAAACAAACTAGCGCCTGCTTGATTTTCTTGTTTTCAAGAGGCACTTAATTTACCAGAAAGTGAGTAGAAAGCAAAACTCATCAAACTCATCAAACTCACCAGCTGTGCAACCCGCCATCAAAGATTGTAGTGGTCCTGGGGCGTGACTGTGCGTCCCACCTCCCTGAAACTAGACAACGAACATGTAGCCAAGTCATTCGTGCGGCAATGGGTTTCATTAACTTATTTCCTTAAGAGTCAGCTCATGGTGCAATACATGGTCAGCTCACGGTGCCGTGAAACGAAACCCAAACATTGAGAGCCTGCTCACAGGCTAAACAGACGGCGATGAGGTCTTGAAGGCGACGGCAGACCGGTAACAGACTTTCATTGAAACCCCTTGTTATGTATGTCTTACTTACCTCAAGCCTGAGATAGGCAAACAGGGGAAAGTAGATGCAAGAAAACGGCACGTCCCTGGCGAGAAAAGCAACAAGAAACAGACAGCTTTGAAATTCTTTACGGTGGTCAATTTACTTTATCAACTCAGTTGATAAAACCAAAATTACCTTGTTACTCCCACCGACGAAGCACCAAAGTTTCTTTAGAAACTTACCCCTTTTGCGGTAAACTGAACACTTACGAGTTGTGAGAGACTAATCCACCATGTCACCGTCACCTGCAGAAGAGCCGTATTTGTTTGCGTTTTTGAGGGGAACTGAGGCAAGCGCGAAGTGAGCGCGTGACTCGTACTTAAAACTTGCCTCCGTTTGCCTCAAAACGCAAAAACAAAAATTACGTCTGTTCTGCAGGCTAAATTAATCATATCATCTCCAGAAGAAACCAAAAAAGAATCCTCTTCATCGCATATCAATACAACCCGGGAACCTTCTCAAAGTGCAAAATAATGAGAAAAAAAGAAAATATCAACGTTAAGATGATGTGTGACTACCAATTGTTTGAGCTCAAGTTTGAAGAAATGTTGCAGAGGATGGTGCAGAGAATTGATTTGCAGACCTTGGGAGTGAGAAGGCTTATTGAGCTGTCAGTGTTTGCCTTGCGCCTGATAAGGCCCAGTGATCATAACTCAAGATTTGTTCACTTGCTCTCTACATTACCTTAATAATGTAGCGCCAAGTCCTCTGTAAATGCCACCTATGCCCTTGCTCCTCATTACGTCATGCGCTATCCTTAGGGCGGATTGGGGGGGTGTGCTTGAGTTGGTACCGAACGTCCTAAGGTTCGAGCTCGCCGCCGCTACAGTTGTAGTCGTGTTGGCTATCCGGGGAGCTATTGGTAAAAAAAAGTAATGAAAGATTGCAGTTGTTTTGGGACCAGACTTGACAGGTTTCCCAACCTTTCAGTTTGAGAACGGAATCGTCCTTTTCAGGGTGAACAAATGTAGATATCAAACTGAGCTGGAGTCCCCTGTAAGTATAACATACCTGTTGTCTGTGATCCAGCTAACTGAAGCTGTATTTTGAGCATTTCCATCGGTGTAGTAATTACCACCTGGAAGGGAAAATAATGACGATCAGACAATTTAATGCTGAAATTAAGCCCACGACCAAAGGAAAGGGAGATTTTAGGCAAAGATTGCTCGCGATATGGGATACCGAGGGAGAATGGTAGCATGTACAAGGTTTGGGCACATGTTTCCTGAATATGAAGCATTTTTATAAGGAAATTGGACGTGTTATAAGATACGTAACGTCGGTTTAACTGAGCGTTGTATATGATACCGTAAACAGTTTTTGGCTCTCACCTGACAAAACCCAGCAGCTCCACCAGCGATCATCTCTTTGCTCAAGGGAAGGGTGTGTCTGAGATGTCAGTAGAGAAAAAGGATTGGACCAGCAAGACGGTGTAACAGCACTGGATTTGGAATTGTTTACTGGATTGCCGCAAATTGGACTACACTTTTCAAAAATAGATTGCTAAGGGTGACAAACACTGAAGAGGCAAGGATATTCTGAAAGGGTACACGTCGCTCTATCGAAAGGGCTAACGCTCGAAACCTCAGCTTAGGGACTCTTTACGGTGGCCAATTTACATGAAAAACTCGGCCAAAATTGTTACATGGGTAGGGAACGATGGAAAAGATTAATTAAAACGGATTGGAGAGCGAAATCTACTCGATTTACTCTTAACCCAGGCCTGTTTTTCAGATTTATCTTCAGAACTTCGATCATCGAACGATTTCCTCAAAACCTAAGAACACTATTAAGTTTATTTTTAGACTCGGGCCGGGGCAGTACCTTCTTCCACCATACATCTGTCTTAGCTGGTCGTTTACAGCAAGTTTCAATGCCTTTTCTGGGTTTATGAGTAACAAATTTACCCCCATGCCTGGATGGAATAAAAAAAATTTCAAAACGGGGTTTGATGGTTGAACTAGTGCCACAACTGAATGTTATTAAAAGTATTACAATCATCTTTAGACCTCCATATCTTCTAAGATCTTAAAACGTAAACTCCCTGACCTCTGCGCAACTGAGGGAGAAAATAGTATACCACTGGTGCGGTGGTATCTGAATACAGCACCCACAGTCACAATTTGGAACACAAAAATACGTAAAGTGATTGTGATGTTTCCTCGGTCAGAACTAACCTTTGTATAAACCTCTTACGCCCTCTGCTCTTGCCACTTTCCATAAACAGTCCGCTCTAGAGAAAAAATAATCGAAGGTAAATCTTGCCGCTTTTTAGAAGAGGACAAAAACCATCGCCGAATGCAAACTGCCCCAAAAACATAAACGAGTCGTAGGAATGCCGCAAAAAAGAAAAGACCCGCAGAGTAAATATCTTATTGTTCTCGCTATTTTGTAGCAGAAAAAAACTCATATCATATAAACATCAGCGATCACATAAAAGGATTTTGTTGCCTAGGGGCCGTGCAACGACTTAGAATCGATGTCACAGTTGAACTCGAGGTGAATTTTACAACAGACGGTTATTAGAACTGTAGAAAAACACTCCGTTGAGCAATGCTGATTAATGAGTTTATCTTCAAATTCGAAGTAGAAATCATCATGCAACTTACAGGTTTTTGTAGTGCTTTTGAGCCCCATGATGCCTTTGATCCTGTAATCTTGTTTTACACAAATCCAAAGGGAAGGTACACGAAACACCGACCACTCCAGCAATAGCTCCATTCATAAGTTTGGCTAAAAAGCTACGCAAAAAACAAAACAAAACAAAACAAAACAAAACAAAAGAACGCAAAACAAAACTTTTACTTGTTTACAGCGCCATGTTGTTTCAGTGTACTTTCGCACAATTTATTTTACAGACAAGTTGCACAATTATATATGACATGATCATATAAAATTGAAAAGAGGCTGTATGAACATAACATCAAAATGCCGATAAAAAAGTTGCTATTTTCTGAACAAATGCTCTGATAACCTCTTTGAACAAAGTGAATTACGCACGAAGTCACCAGTTTGCTTGTTAATTAGTTATACGATTCAGCAGGAGCGGGCTAACCTAATTAACACTTCATACACTTTCACACAAAATTTTTGTTTGGTTTCAAATTAAGTTTACTGGAGATTTCTTTTCCTATTGATAAAATTTTAATGAACTGTGCACAAAAAGCCGAGCCATGAATGAGCTTGTTGTCAAGAATCGAATTTATCAAATCTTGTTTACAAAAATAAAGAAAACTTTTTTGTGACTTTTCATACGTACACCAGTTGGGAATTTTTTTCGGTTGCAGGTATAAAAACTGAAGGCGTATATATGATGTTGAGTCTGTTGTAGAATCTTAGTTCCGACTAATTCTGATTCTATTACACAGCTAAACCGATATGCTTATCCTCAAATTTCAGTTACCACTCAGTTTCTCTTTTTAGCATAAAACCACTTGCTTGAGCTCGGGACTATTTTGACATGCGAGTTTTCTTGATCTTTCGAACTAAGTACACTTTGACAAGATGAATAATTAATTATCTATGTCAGTTTTTGGCTAAGTAAGTAATTCTGCCGAAACAGAAAATCAAGATGAGACAAGGACATGTCGATGAAAACAAATCAGGCAAAACGCATTCGTCGTTTTGACATTTCTGTATTGATTTCTGTGTAAAATTCGGCTGACTTAAAAAGTAGCTCGAAACAGTCAAATTTGTTGTTTATACAAACTCAGAGATTTAAAAATGCATGGCTTTTATTTTTTTTCCGTAGTATAGATCTGGTTTGGTTAAAAAAAACCTAAATTTTTTCGCGGAGTTCGTCGTTAAATCGAATTACCGAGATTTCATGCATTTACTTTCAAGTGAAGAATGCTGGTCGTCTATTTTGCTTGCAGACAGAGGAAAAAATCAAATTCGTTACTAAAATTGCAACTTCAAAGCTTACCTGTGTTGATTTTCCATATAATAGGATCAAACTTTGGGGCTGTGGACTGCGGAAGGTTGGCTTCGAGCAGCAATGATGGTAGCTACCACGACTTCAGCTTGCTTCGGTCTAGCAGCGCCGTCCTTCGCGCCGCGGTTGTTTTTGCACAGCCCAATGAGATTGCTTCAAAGAACTTGTGACGCCAAATTGGACCAATTAGAAGATGCGTTAGGTTCTGCTTCACTTTCTTAGCTGGATGGTCGAAGAACCAAACCAAAAAACAGCAAAACTAGTAAAAAAAACCTCGCGGAAACTTAAGCTTGATACAACAAGTACGGAAGAATATTGTTTGTGGCTAACTTCCATGTTTTTCAAAATTTTTCTTTTCCAGTTTTGTACTTCCTGTCGGATTACTTACTCGATCTAACTGACTTTTTTCCAAGAAGAATTCGTTCGAATTCGGGACAAAGAGTTGCAAAAACAAAAGGATCAGGTGTAAGTGCAATTGGTTTCATGTGACTTTTGTAGAAAAATAGGGAATTTAAGCAAACCACGACGGCGACGGCAACGAGAACTTGGAAAAACAATAGATCAGTCTAATTGGCAGAACAATAGCCCAGCACGTAAGTTTTAAAACTTTGATACATTTCTTAGCCGTCGTTTGCAAAACAACAATAACGTGAAATCACCAAAATTTGCGTCGTCTGCGAACGGAAACCGCGGTGGCAAATTATTTTAATTTACATTTGGAACTCAACGCTACTTTTATGCGTTATGTTGAGTTTGAGGTCTGGCGCCCTATCAGACAGTAAACACATGCAGCCATTTTTGAAATTCTAACTAAAAGTAGAAACTCAATTAATAATCGACGTCTTCCGTGGCGTTCCCGTCGTAACTGCCTAAGTTCCCTATTGTTGGCATCGTCTGGAAAAGACATGCGCAAACTATGTATTCCATCAGCGGTGGAACAAAACTTTTGCAGTGAAGCTCGAGGTGGGGCTGGTTTGTCGAAAAGGGACTGACGGTGACATGTCGAACAAGCGGGATCCCCGACCACACCCTCGTCATTTCCAATTCCAGAGGTTTGTCACCTAGAATAAAACCCGCGACAATTCTATTTTCACTCATTCCAGGTTTTCATGGAAGATATTGAAACTAAGCCAGTCACGCAAAAGTTAAAACTGAACATGGTCGACCTGTCAAATTTGATATAGATATGCAATCCATGTTTACGATATTTATGAAGACTAAACAAATTTACGACGGCGTATAAAAAGAGAAACGAATGATAAAGTTGCGGTTTTTTGAGGCTTAACGGCTATCGACCATGATACGTTTGCAACCAATAGATATTGTCTATGGACAAATGCAAAATAGTGGTTTACAAATTGTCAATGTTTTTGATCTAGGAAATTTGGCAACCGAACGGGACACAGTTAATTATTACGACTGTGATGGAAATAAAATTACAGGCGGCATCTGGCAAGAAACATACCAAATTGCAAAACATAACATTCCACCTTGGTTCACAACTTTACAAAAACAATGAAATAATTTGTTCTCGTCTGCATAATTATTTAGACCAGTGTGTTTCACATCATGAAGAAGTGAAGTCACTTTCCCAAAATGGCAACTTAAAAGAGCATGTTTTTACCAAACAGACATTACCCGGCAAAGAAGAACATCAAGAATCGTGACCTCAGGAGTAATTGAAAGATCACTGACTTACTTTACCTCTTCGTTCAGAATCGTCGAGTGTACCGGCCTTGAATAATGAGATAAAACTCTTTGATACGAATGGAGGCCGGAGCGATTTCGTACCTGAGATGCGTGTTCGGTTGACTGTGAAAATTAGAACGGACTGGCTGTGGAAAAAAAGCTAGTCGACATAGCGTTGTTTAAAATTTAATTAGCTTCAGGGCCTGGTCGTTCAGTTGTTTTTAATGATTTATTAAAATCCTTTAACTAATATTTAGCTTTAACTGCTTGCTGCTTAAGGGCTGATGCAGATTTTAGAATGCATCGCAAAAACTGTTGTTACCGTGCGGTTTCTTCACTAGTTTTCCCTTAGCATTTGGATCAATTATAGCTCCTGGTGAGTTAGAAGTCATAAAAATTGTCCAAAAAGAAAATAATGACACGGGGACCACACCCAAACAGGTCATGTCAATGAAATTAAATCTTTTGACTCTCAAGATGAGCTGCATAAGACTGCTTGCACGGCAGGTGAATTTATTTCTTAGCGGTAAAATGCATTTATACGCACACTGTCAAATGATCTGCACTTGTACTGAGTGAGAAACAGAATACACGTGCAGCAAAAATGGTGCAAAGTTCTCATCTTAAATACTTGTATCGCTTACTGATCAGTAAGAATAATGTACAACGATAACCGCGTGCTAAGGGACGATAAGGATTCTTTTAACACTAGGACAGTACAGCATTAAATTCACACGTACAGCTGTAGCTCGAAAAGTTACGAAAAATATCGTTGGCAGTTTTTGTTGACCTTTAAAGTGATAAGTTATGTCTAATGCGTAATTTTGTAAACTACAACTGTATCGTCTTCTTTTTTTTCGTTGCCGTTTTGTTATCGGGCTGATTATGTCATGGTACTATCAAAGACGATTAGTGGAAAATTCACTCGCTTTCTCCAACCTTTCCCCGCCAGTTACAACAGGACGAAAGTCGTTAGTCTACTTGTAGGACAGGCGGCCGTTCTATGTCCATTTCTTTATGACTGGCTTCTTTGTCAAAACCCTTAATCGATAAACTGGCCAGCGTTTCTCAACTAACTTTTAATCGATGAGGGTATCGCCATTGAACCCTTTTCTCCAAAGAAAAAAATTGACCAGTTCTTTCCAACACTTTGTTCGACGACGTAACAACAACTTTTGTAACGAAAACTTGAATAGTTCGCCCGAGTCCGAAAACCTAACGGGAGCAACATGGTGGCCTTAATCAAGAAAGCACCGCAACCGTCGAAAAAAAGTCTTAGCTGCAACAGGCGTTTATACATATCAAAAGCAAACGGTACATAAGAACTCAAGCGGGTAAAAGTGTTAAAGTAAATTGGAGTGCAAGTTGTGTCATGTGACACAAAGGCCAACCCGTCGCACCAACCTGCTGCAGGTCTCATGCCCCAAACGGAAAGGGGCATTTATATCGACGATATTATTCATTACTTCCAGGTCTAAACAGAGTATAACGTTACTGATTATATTACTGCATACAGGGTGATGTTCTGGAAAAACAAGACAGGTTGGGAAATTTGATGTAAAGTGCCTCACTCTGGCAGACGATAATTGTTGCCCTAGTAACGCACTGCAATTATTTTACTGTTTTCCCCTTTTCATCAGTTTCCATTGCTTATTTACCCTAAACTTTAACTGGCAATTTCCCTGTGGTTCATTTAATGTTTTTCTCTTTGGACCTTTTCGCTTTCAGATTGCATACTCTTCAAAATATCCTCCTGTTTATTTTGGAAAGATTTCCGTACAAGCCCATACCAATCAGAAACAAAGCCGTAATCCCAAAGGTAATCTGTTGTTTTGCCTCTGCTTTCTTTTAACCAAGAATTGTATGCATAATGAAGTATGGCGTTATACGGAAATCGGAAATCTTGCCTTTGTTTTTTCTTCTCTTACAAAAAGTTTGTACATCGAATCGATTGGCTCCCCCAAATAAACTATCGTTGTTGTATCGCGATGAAATTGAGTCAACCGCCTAACCAACCGCTTCACCAATTGGTTAAGCGCCGGACTGTTGTGCGGGAGGTCGAGGGTTCGAGCCCCGGCCGGACCAACACTCAGGGTCTTAAAATAATTGAGAAAAATATGCTACCTTTCTATAACATCGATCAAGAAATGGTTAGATATTCTAGTCTTCTCGGATAGGGACGAATAAATGGAGGTCCCGTCTCCTGCATCTATTAATTAGTTAATTTGGTTAGGCAGGGGACGTTAAAGAACCCACTTCACGAGATTACTGTGATGTGGTCTGGCCTGGTTACTGGGAATCAGTGGGGGAGGGGGCATCTGTTTTACTCGCTTTCATTTGATTGTAAACTGCTTAGCAGTCTGGAAAAGTCCCCCGTACAGTGTTGTAAAGCGCCATGAGTTCAAGATATGAGCGCTATATAAATACAAGTTATTATTATTATTATTATTATTATTATTATTAAATGAAAAACAGCGACGGCTTAGAGTAACAATGAAGTGAAAAAATTGGTTTGAATGCCATCACAACTTATAAGTTACCGGTACATTAAATGAAACTGCTGAAAGTCTTCTAGAGAAATAACTGACTAACAATTACATTAAAGCTGGTAACATGCCACACTACCATTTAATCAAATTAAATGACTGATTGAAGAAAGATAAAAAAAAAGATGGGAATTACCAGTATATGTTTGTGAGTGTGCATCTGTTTTCAGGAGGGGGTGGTATTAGGCAACTGACTTGAACTAATAACTACTACACCAAGTAAAAAACTAGACAATACCTTTGTTTTGATTAGACAATAAAATACAAATTTGTGATGTTCTCCAGCAACTTTATCTCAAAAGCTCTTGCAAAAAATAGCAATGTACGAGTTAAAGTCCCAGATAGAAAAATGTGTGATCCTCCTGCGGGAAGCTATGGCACTAATGACATTGCCAGATATTCAGCTAAATAAATTTCACCAAATAAACAGTGGATCCTCACGGACTAATGGCTAAAAATGCATCCTAGATGTCATCATTTCACCACCTCCAACAACATCTCCTAAGTTTACCTCTCTGGAATCCAGCTGAGCTATTGTTGAATTCAAAAGCTATGAGCTACTGTTTAAGATAATGTACTTTAATTTGAAACAAGTAAATATCATTCAGCAAAGAGAAAATCAACTCTGACTTAACACTTCAACTAAAAAAAAAAAAATTAAGTGAGCAACAGAGTTCACATTCTCACTGTACATTTCATTTGTGGACAGATTACGTTTCCAAGCAAGTGATCTCTTGCTTGGTAGAGTAGCTTTGACTATCAGGTCGAGACTCCTCTTCACCCACATGCTCCATTTGCTGATTGACTGCCCCACTTAGTGGCCTTTTGAATTCACAAATGGGGCCTGTATATGGAAACAGATACAAAATAATGTTAAAATTGCATTAGTTAAAAGAAAGGCAGCATCAGGCAGAAAAGTTCCTGTATTGAACTGGAAAAAAAAAAGAGACTGGTCTTGCTGATGAGTAAAAATTGATAATAAGATTTAGTTAGAATCTATTTGAACCTTGGCTAAGCAATCAAACTTAAGGGACTTTCTGATTTGAGGATAGAGGTTTTCATAACTCATGCACCTTACATTTAGCTCTTGTGCTTTATTTCTGACAATATTGTAAACATTGAAAATTATTTTTTGAGTAGGTGTCTGAAGGTAACTTAAAGAAAACGTAGAGGCCACCACTATAATATTGACATTGACGGAGAACGCCAAAAGATGTGGCAATGGCAATGCTTGTAAAAACAAAAATATTGCAGTGAGGTTGAACTTACAATTCCACCAGCCTGTTGCATGGGACGGCGGAATGAACGACCCAAATATTGCTCAAAATAGCTCTTCACTGTACTACAAGTATCAGATGTAAGTAAGCACACTTTTTTGCCCACATAATATGCAAATATTAAGTTGGTCCAGTTCCTGTCTCTACCAATCATGTTATCAATTTCTCTACTAAGTCTGTCGTAAGTTAGATCACCAGCATTACTCAAGACATATGAAACCAAGTGTGTCTGAACTCCCTGCAAAGAAAAAAACAACAACAAAATAAATGGTGAGAAAATTTAATTTTTGTTCTCATGCAAATTAGTTTTATGATTCTGATTTTGATATCAAAACAGATCTTCATTCAACCTTTTACTCCAACATTCAAAGTTTTCCTTTCAGCTGTCACTAAGTTTCACAGATTTTTCAGCAATTATCATTTACCCTGTGAAAATTACATCAAGAGTAGAGAACAGTGATATTTCCACTGTACAAGTAATGTCAATCCATACCAATGACTAAAACTTTAGAGCGACCAGTATCTAATTTCTCTTCACTGTAATCGTTACGGTGGCCAATTTACCATTTCAACTTTGTTGATATATCCAAATTATTTTGTTACCCCCACCAACGCAGCCCTAAACAGTTTCTTTCGAAACTATCAGCCTTTATTCATTTGTAATATATACTGTAGAATTAAGCATCAAGGTTGTGAGAATAAAGAAAAAAGATCACCACCTTCAGAAGCTTTGTCAGTGCCAAAGGAAACATATGGAGGAACGTATAGAGAATACAGATACTGATGTCAGGGTGCAAAGGCTATGCATGAGTGACAAAACAACAAATAAATAAACTACTAAACTTGGTTTTTGCATGACATTTAAAAACAATATCATTCTCCAAGAATCTCAATTTTTTCAATGTTGGTCTCTTTGAAACAATCCTTTCCCTTTTATTTTAGGCCACCCTAAAATGAGCCTATGGTATTTTGGCACAGTAATACACTGGATTCTGGAAATACCATTATCTCTACAATAACATCTGACTACTGACTAACTTAAAATAGTTTCCACTTCCTATTCCTAAGCAAAAAGGTTACAAGTACACAATCATTTGATAAAATACAACTCAAATCAACTCAATCAGGACATACCAAATTATTGTTAGGATTAAAATCTGAATGCTGATTAACTCTAGTTCCAAACAGTTCCCACTCCCAATTCCAAAGCTAAAAGTTACAAGTACACAATCATTTATAATAAAATACAACTCACATCAACACGATCACCATATTGTTGATAAAGTGCATCACCAGCTTGTTGCATCTGATGTGCAAGTCTTGTCAGTTCAGGGTTTTGAGTTGGAACAGGCTCAGGTTGAGGTAAAACTACATTGCTGGAACTTTTTTCAGCAGCTTCACTGTCTGTTACTAAGTCATCTTCATCTGCTTCATCACATTCACAAGGACCTGAAAAGGTTAAGCGATAAAATGAAAACTCTTTCAATTGTAACATCTAATGTGAAATTTCCCCTTAGATCTACTAAAACTCTCCTTAAAAATTTAATCACAATAAGAGAATAAGTGTGCTATCAAGATAATATCTTCTGACATGTGTGTTCACTGGCATGTTTGTCCACTTGCATCAGCTGTTTACCAGATGAAGGTCTGAAATAATATTCTGGAGAGGGATACATGTAAACCACTTCTAGGTGTTGCAGGGTCAACCAAACTGTCTGTAGCTACCACACTGTGAAATTTAGTTTTACATAAAGTGCAATTTGCTCACTTCAGATTAAAAAAGACTCCAACATTTGTTTTACTCAGAGATGTGCCTATGTCTATGAGTAATAATGATGCACTAATAATACTACAATTCATGTAATACTACAAATCAGGGGTGTTTTCTATCATCTTTTACTGTTCAGTCATATTTTACTTTAGTGAAGGCAGTGACGCACTTGGAGATTTTACTCTCTGATCACCAAGAATTTGAACAGCATCAAATATCACCAATATCTGACATGCCAGATTTTGCCAATTATATATTACCTATTGAGACAACCAGTGAAAATCACAACCAAGCATACCTAGCAATTTTTGCTGATTGCTAATGTGTCACTGCTTTAAACACTTTTAAACACTTGTCTTAAACAAGTCATAGTGTTTTAATGTTATAAGAAACGATCCTAGGAAGCTGTCCTTTTATTTTTCAAAGCAAAAT
Organism: Stylophora pistillata; assembly: GCF_964205215.1. Classification (NCBI taxonomy): domain Eukaryota; kingdom Metazoa; phylum Cnidaria; class Anthozoa; order Scleractinia; family Pocilloporidae; genus Stylophora; species Stylophora pistillata. The sequence goes on from NC_142519.1 coordinate 8,652,996, forward strand.
TTTTTAAATATGAATTTGTTAGGCAGTAAAGATCACCAATATCTGACAAACCAAATATTGCTGATTTTATATGCTGATTAAAGCAATCAGTGAAAATCACTTAATTTGGATATATCAACATAGTTGAAATGGTAAATTGGCCACTGTAACGATTACAAAAGCTGACGTTTCGAGCGTTAGCCCTTCGTCGGAGCAAATAGTGAAAATCGCAGCCAAGCATACCTGGCAATTTTTGCCTATCACTGCAATCCCCATCCAAAATTGACAAGAATGTCACCACTTTAAGCACTTTCAGTCCTAGCTTTCATTTTTGAAAGCCAATTTTTTTTGTCAGACAAATCTGATTGGCAGCAAAAATTACCAACATCTGACATGCCTGATGTCATGGTTCTTGCCAATTGCAACAATTAGTGTATATAGAAGTTTGTTGCCGCTGTAAGCTATTTTAGCCCTTCTCCTGAACATGTCCTAGTCGTTTGCTAGGGGAAAAATCTTGGAAAGGTGTGCTTTCATATTTTTTAATATTAGGGCCAACTGGAGTTTTCTGGAGGTTTTAACTTATCTTAAACAAAGGCCACCACTTTAAATAGGTGGTTAAAAATCTTAAATGCATTTGAACTAAATTGAAACCTTCTAATCTACAAGTAGTCTGATGTGGCAATTGGCAAATACAATAAGTCATAATGTATGCATATTGTACACAGAACTAAACAATAGTTCTTACAGGACCATATTAAGTCGCGTAAACCTACCCAGTTCAAGGAGAGAACAATAACCAATTTCTACATACAACATAAATATAAGGTGAAGCACAAAGGTAGTGAGGATTTAAATGACAATATGAGCTTAATGACATTGGGAATTCATGCAGAGATCATGCAATTCAGCATTTTGGCAAAACTTCCTTGTTTTCCTAGAAACATTATTTTTAGAACAGGGAAAAATTTTTCTGCCTGACTTTATATTTAGAAGAGTAATTGGTTTACCTTCCTCATTCCTGGTGTTCCATTGAAATACAGCCAAACTATATTGGTTCTTTAACAAAACGATTTTTCACTAGATTCTTTAGAGCATATGCAAGATTCACAGAAAAGGAGGTACATGCTGATACCTTATTAACATTCCCTGTTCTTTCAACAAACAAATCTGTTACATTCTCTCAAAGAATTGAACTCTAGGGCTAGAAATTACGTGATACCAGCCTAACCAAATATTAGAGATTATGGGATCTAAGTTTGAGTAGATGCCCTGCAATCACGAACCGGTCAAACAAAGCACATATCATGCACTGCCATCAGTTCGAGTTTTATGCACTATGCACATGCACAGAAGATCATTAGTTACAAAATATAAATGTACCGGTCTTCAATTCAAAGGATAATGAAGAAAGAGGATATTAGACTTGGACATGCAGAAACAGTAGTAGTAGTAGTAGAATCTTTATTTATACACGATAAGAATTAAAGCTAAAAAGCTTGTGGGGTCGTGCACTTAACAAAATAGTATCTAGTCAACTTATGATTATACTAAGACACATTTAAAACTAAATAAGAAACTATAATTGCCAATTGCCACAATTAGTGTATATAAACTAAATAAGAAACACAGACATATTGACTGTCACCACCACGGGAAAGACGCAAGTTCTCTAAAAAACTTCCTTTGCTACGACAGGATTACAGACTATTGGTCATGCTGAGCGAACCACGAGTGACTGACGCCAATTGCAAGAGGCTGAAGGGGGCCGTTAACACGAAAACAATCGCGCCATGTAAATTGTGCAAATATCTACAGAACTTGACAAAAGTGCTAATCATTCTACTAAGCATGATTCCATCGAGTCCTATCTAGAGTAGAAGCAAATAAATTCGATATCTAGGGCAAGACTTTTGAAAACAATTAGTAAATTACCTCGAGACTGTTTGTAATTGTAATGGCCCGTTTCCTCTTGGATGATCGGAGAATCCGCTGCTTCTTTGGATGATTTTTTAAGCATTGACTTGGTATTTGATGAGTGAGGCAGTCTTAAAAATTCCTCGAAAAGCAAGCACGCTTGTTTCTCGATATCCTCTAAACTCTCTTCACAGCTTTCCACAGGAGTTCGCTGAGGTTTCAGATCAAAATAAGGCATGCCCTCTGCCATAACGAATACGCAGTTATGTCCTCACTAAGGTTCGACTGAATCTGTTCAAGTACTGCTGGTAAAAGGAGTTTTATAGGCCTCTTTGAAAAACAGGAAATTCGATCTTCCTCACAAATTTAAGTTTCCCGGAAAACTTTACGTGTTTGGTATTTCCCCCGTCAATTCGTCATTTTGTAAGCATCGCACTTGCCTCGTCACGTTTATTCTGACTATCTGACCCAGTCTTTACCGAGAGCTCATCTTCGTAAGTTCACGAAATGATTCGATATTATTTACACTAATGATCTTTGATAATAATTACTTGTCGTTTTGCTTACTTTTTCAAATTTACTTATACACAGTTTCCTCTCTGTTCGAGGCTTAGAGCTATTATCTAAATACTTTTAGCTGTTTATGTCGCTATTTAGCAGTTTGGCTACGGTGTCGAAGATATCACAGAACTCTAGCTAAGTGGGCAAACCCTTATTTTGTTGATATATCCACCTTATTTCCATCGTTCGCTTCCATTTTCTACCCCTTCCCATTTCAATGGGAATAGCTCAGGCTCTCAAGAAAAGTTCACCTTCCTTCCCCTAAATCAAACCCACCATAAACATGTCTCGTCCAAATGATGAAAGTCACGTGGTATTGCTTTGGCAAGTCATTTATTTGCTTTGGGAGAAGAGAAAAGTTTAAACTTAAATTTTTATCCACGTTTCTATAGGCCTTGACTCTGTTTGTTGACTTTACTAGCTATTTCAACCGAATGAAACGCCCACCACTCCACTTCCGTAATGAATGAACCAAGTAAAACGGGGTGTGCCCATATCCCCCATGACTATGATCATGACCTAACTGCTAGCTGCTCTTTATTGTTCCAGATGAAACCAAATTAAAAGGGCTCCTTCATGTAAGTTCCCCGCTGTTTATCCTCTTGAGGTAAATGTTCTGAGACTGAGTATTGCACAGGTCATGAAAAAGCGCGATATTGCTTCACGAGTCAGTCTTTAACGTCCTTTAACGCAATTTAACGGAAGTAGTTCACTGCGAACGTCACGCACACACTGCCCCACGCGCAGCTCGGCCGCGAGGAATTGTGCCGAGTTCCCTGTCGGGTACAGTTTACAAATATTTTCTAGACACATCGTACTGCTACCGAAACGATCACACATTGAGTACTTCTTCTATATCATCATCATGGAGCAAGACCCGGTAGAACAAACATACATTTTACAAGGAACACCTGAGGTTACTACAGATACAGATTCTGACAAAGAAATGGAGAACAGTGGCCCCCAAAAATCAAACATTGATCGTTGGGCTTCACTCGAACGAATCCGGGAAGAAACTCGTATTGTAGTATTAGACTATCTAGGTTCGTTACCAGCAGATAGGCTGACTGCTAGGAACTTTACAAATTCTGAGAACAGGGTACCATGTCTTAAAAGAGCGATAAGTGGCCTATCCAAGAGTGCCAGCGATGCTGGCGCTTACGAATCCAAGAGAAAAAAATTTTTGGAAATGGCAAGATTACAGCGAAAGTTATCTTTGAACTTGAAGAGAGACATTGAAACATTTGACCATAACAAACTCCGAGCAAGAGCAGAAAAGAAAGTGTAAGTTATCCGTTTTGTTTTTATGTTTTAATGATAAGTCTATAAAGCAGTATTTTTCATTTTAAAAACTGTCTGCAGCTGTTTTTTAACTTGACGTTTTTGGGGTTCAAATGTTTCCTGGTTAGACTCGACGATTTCTAGTCACTGATAGTCCTTGGGCTTTTAAATACAACTAGAGCAGCTCTAGTTATCAACCAAGAAAGGGATAAATACACGTATTTTTGGAACTTCGATCGTGGCGTATACATGTATTTTATATGCAGCAGACTCCACAAAATCGCACAATTCGTGTTTTCAAAGAGGTCGATAGGGCTCTCAGCTATCGTACGAAATTTCAAGAAGAGTAAGAATATTATTAAGCCCACTGAATCTTGCACTGCATATTTAGAGGGAAATGGTTTTTCATTTGTGTAGGATTGTGATTTTCAAACTACCTCTTTGCAAATCAATCGAGCCGGCATTTAATTAATAGCTCAGAACTATGGCAAGATTTCATTATGCATACAATTCTTGGATAAAACTGGAAAACAGGGGCAAAACAACAGATTATCTTTGGGACTTCGGCTTTGTTTTTGATTGGTATGGGGTTATACGGAAATCTGTCCATTGCTTTTTCTGACGTTTTTTCAAAGAGCGTATCCTACGTGCCGCCTCCAAGGGTGATGATTAATAGGGTTGTGGACTTTGTGGTTTGAAAATGTCTGGTAATTAATAGATAACTTACTTACAATGTGAAGTGAGTTAGTCACCTTGGGATTTACGTCTTAACATGCAAGTCACAAGATATGGATTTGTAAGATTCTAAAATTTATTTATTCCACATTTTGGTGACGATTAGCCTTTCCTCAGTTGCTGGGAGATTCGAAAGGTTTACATGAAATAAAAAGCCATGCATGGCTGAGAAAATGATAAAAAATTAATACTCTAAAGCTCTATCAATCCCTCAGAAGGCAATTTTTTTTGCCATCTAGGTATCTTTACAAAGAATGGGTGCAATTGTTCAGTGTCATTTACTGGTTAGTAACCATAACCCTTGGTCAGAGATTGGATTGTGTATCCACCATATTGAATGAAGAGTTTTAATGTATACTATACACATAGCAACAGAAAAACAACTTGCAATTTGTTAATTTTTCCACAGTTGAATTCAATTTACCTGAAATTTCAAAATTGTTGGAAAGTTGGGAGGGTATGAATGGGAGTCCAGCCAGAGTCACATTCTCTCATATGGCGTGCACATACATGATTGTCTCCCCCACTTCCTCTACTCTTGCTGGGGGTTTTGCATTCAAGCTATTAACTTCTACTGTGTCAGATGTAATGGCCAACCTTATTTGTCTATTATGAATTGATATTTTTATCCTTTATTTTGCAACTGAACATGGGAACAACAGCTTTTTAAAATTATTAGAACCTCATATGGAAATAATTTGGAATTGTATAACAATCCTTCTGTAACCTTACAGAAATAGATCTTTCTGTTGAGCGTTATCATTCTTTTGTAAATTGGCTTGCATAATAACAAATTAAACCATAATTTCAATAAACGGTGACATGTATATTAAGAGCCACTGACCATGAATGTAGAGAATCAGCCAACAGTTGCAAAATCTCATTAATTCATTTTATTTTTCAGTAAGGACCCTTTTGATGAACCTTTTTCAAAATATTATTTAAAAGTTGTATGGCCCTTTGCTTTGGCCAAAAAATCACAAAATGCAAAATATACCCAGATTGCTATAATTTGTTTCCCCCATAAAACAATGAAAAATTGTGCAACCTCAGCAACTTTGTACCCCACAAGGCAAAACCTTTTTTTAAATTTTTTGTGCTAGCAGATGGTCCAGATCGCATTGTATTTTTGGCCATTTTAGCCCAGACTCTCTTCAAGCTGGATGTGCTGCCTATGGCAGGCCAGGAAAGAAACTTTGAGGAAGTAAACTGCAAGGATAAAAGTTAAAGATGATGTATATTTTGATTGGTAAATACATATAATACCAGATCATTTTTTACAGGCCTTTAAATAGGCCATGACAGCTGTTAAGTGGTTTGCATTGCATTTTTGTCGTAATTGTCCACACTCTTTTCAACCTGGACTGGTTACCTATGACGAGCCAAGATAGAGAATCTCTTCTGCTTTCTTCTTGAAGCCTGTCTTGCAGACCAACTGACTTCCTAAGACTTGATAGTGTTTCGAAGGTCATTGGCTCAATAACAAAAAATATAAGTGTTCTTAGTTTGCTTTTAGCTACATAAGACGTGCCAGGAGATTTTTCAGTTTTACTAATGTAACAACTTACAGGAAAAACACTGGGAATAATAATTATCTGGCTAAGCTGCAAGCTGATTATTCACAACTTTATACTTTGTGGCAAAGGTAATAAAATTGAAAGTCATTATATCAGGGACGATTTCAGAATACTTGGCATGTTTAGCATAAATGCCTGACTAGTTTTAGAGTTTTAGTGACATGAGAGATGGACTGCACAGTCTCTTGTGCTGAAGAGTCTCTTTCTCTAAGGGACTTCAAAATTACTTTTGTTGCTTGCTGCAATGACATGTAAATCTGGTCTTTCTTTCACCAAAAAACTTAAGTCAAATGAGACACTTTAAATAGACACAAGGGGATTTAATGGGGCTTTTTCTCATTGAATTCCTTTGGTTTCTCTTGTGCAATTTACACAACAGATGTCCAAATTGAAAGGACTTGAAAAGACTTAACAAAAGCATGTTAGTAGTAGAACTGAAAACTTCTGTGATGAAGCAATACAACAGTGATAGAAACTCTGACAACTGTAATACAAGCTGTACCAAAATACATTGGGGTCATTGAGAGCAAAACTATGAAAAAGTGATTTTCCTCCAGAGCGATTTTCCACGTGTGTTAGTCATGTAAGCAATAATATAATTACTCCTGGTGGGGAATATCCTTCTACTGAATAACAATGAGTGAATAAATGTGAAAAAAATTAATCTTAATGTTTATTATATCATTCAGGCTATTCCACATCTTGGCTCAACCTTTTGTAACTGTACAAAAAAATCCATAGAGAGAATTCAGGTATTAAATGAATGAAACTTTCATCAAATGAATTAATTTAATTGCAGACAAATACCTCAGGTTTTGGTGAAGGATTGAAATTAAATACAAATGGTTTTTAGGCAACATGTCAACCCATGACACATTCATTTGGAAACCAATATTTTGCTGGCAACCAAAGTGTTTGAGAGAGAGAAAAGAGGAGATTAATAAGTTATTTATTGGCTTGAGGTCTTGACTGAAGTCTTTACTTGATATACTGCCCAGCCGGGAAAACGAAATACGTTTATGAAAAATGGCAACAAAGGTACAGACTGAATGATGTAGTTGGCGACTCATGAAAGTGTTACAATGCTGGTGGGCAGAGATGGAAATTAAAATATATGCTGTGCCAAGAACCAATCAGATTGCAGGATTCCTTATTGTGCCCTCTGAGAAAAAAGTAATAAGTTATAAGAAATGTATCATGAAACTACATAAATTTTTGTGTTAATTACAACACCTGCAGCGTGATTTATATTTGTTGACTTTAAAGAAGAACACATAGTTTGGATATATAGTGTCACTGTTATACCAAAAGCACAAATTCTTGATCCAATTTCTCCCAATCTGCCCAATGGAGGAGTCTTCTCCAAATGAGTATGTGTGTTAAGGCGAGCCTGATATAATGAAAGCAAGGCCACAGCCCCTGAAGAAATCTTTACAGAGTTTGCCTGTATTACACAAGAAACCCAACCCGTGCCAAGGACACCAACACAAAATAAGGATGCATTCCCCATTCAGTCAAATACAATTAGCTTTTATCAACTGAAGTTATTTTTTTTTTTGTAAAAAAAAAATAAGAATAACCATGTCAGCATATATAGAGTGGTTTGTTACTCACACTAATCAGATTGTGGCATTGGGTTATAGATCTCCAATCAATCAGATCGCAGAATTCAGACAAATATTTGCATTAATTATCTCGCAGATCACAGCATAAGGGTTTGTATCTTGCACCTGCCCAATAAGATCACCACATTGGGATATGCAGGGGAATTTCAGGTCAAGGATAGTACCTGATTGCAGCCAATGGACCAGCCCACTTAAAGGTGGGCTGCAGACAGCCCTTTTTCTAAAGCTCTTGGTTAGGAAGGGTCTTTAGTCTTGTCAGTTAATGTGGTTTGCTTTTTGTTCAGAATTTGTTCTTGTGTCCCCTGTTATGTGATGATTAGGTTTTAGTTTATCCTAATTTGATCTATTTAGAACACAGTTACTTATATTTTGATAACCTAGAAAGCCACAGTCACTGTGGCATGTAGACTCAACTGAAAAAAGATTTTTTTCTGCATCACAAAAACTGGCTCGTCTGACAGTTTAGTTTTTGCCATCCAGATACCAGTACACGATATTTAACTTATTCTTCACGAGACCCTGATGATGACAAGTTTAATTTTTTTTTTAAATGGCAATCTGTTCTTTTCTATCAACATCAATTCTTTAATTTCCTACTGAGCAGTTACTAGCCACAAAGTTGTTTTGTTACTCAGAATAAAGGCTGATAGTTTCGAAAGAAACTGTTTGGGGCTGCGTCGGTGGGAGTAACAAAATTATTTGGATATATCAACAAAGTTGAAGTGGTAAATTGGCCACTGTAACGATTACAAAAGCTGATGTTTCGAGCGTTAGCCCTTCGTCGGAGCGAATAGAAGAAATTGTGGGTTGTGTGTGCTTTTAATTTTTAACGTAGCTCCATTCTCTGCCTTTAAAAGCACACACAACCCACAATTCCTCTATTCGCTCCGACGAAGGGCTAATGCTCGAAACATCAGCTTTTGTAATCGTTACGGTGGTCAATTTACCACTTCAACTTTATTGATATATCCAAATTATTTTGTTACTCAGAACATGGGCTCAAAACATTTACTGTATCAACATGAGATATAGACAAGAGTAAGAAGTAATGTTTGTGAATATGTGAAAGTCATATAATTATGGGAACTGCGCTTAAAGAAGTGAAAATGAGAGTGATCTTTACAGTAATGAACACTACTTAAGCAGTAGTGAAAGTAGGTTCTAAAAAAAATTCAGGCTTCTACAGGATTTGAACCCATGACCTCTGCAATACCAGTGCAGTAAGAATTAACATGAATATCTACTTGATGTTTTAATAGGGATTTTTACAAGAGACCAAATGAACTCCAGCTTCCACCACTTTCCTGTAAATCTCGTTTTGATCGTGACCACACTCCTTCACCTGTGTTATCTCCTGAGGGTCGTGTTGCTGCCCGACTGGACAAGATTAGTCAAGAAATTATGGAAATGGTGCCTAATTTATTGGATGAGCCTTTGAAGATGATCCAAGCAGAATCTCTGTCATACGAACAATTTTGTGAAGCTGCAAGACATCTTACCTTTGATCATCACATTGTTGGCTGGTCAAAGGTTGCACTATTGTGCCATTTTGCTCGTGAAATAGCTATGATGGGAGAGCTAGATGACAAGCAGCTTGAGCAGTTAGCGGAACACAGCTTAAGGTTTATTCAAGAGAGTACAGCTGAATGGATAGAAAAGAAGGGAGGATGGGTAAGTACCTAATAAAAAATAAAAAGTAGAACCCCTTTCACTCAAATTCTCAAGGGCTGTAGCTAATTTTTTTGAGGCCCTATAATTTTTCACTACTACATAATTAGGGATCATTACTGCAAAGATCACTTTCATTCAAGGGGAAAAATGGGAATTTTGATAACTGACTTCTTAATACCTAGTGACCAAAGCTCAACTGTAGTTAGTCTTGACCCAGGTTTAACAATCCATCTTATTCTTTGATCCATATATTATGTTATTCTCAGGCTGCCTTTAATGAGGAAGATGAGGATGACGTACATGACATAGAAAGTCTTCTAGAGAAGTATCGTGAAAGAGAAGAAAAAGATGGAAAAGAAGGTCCACAGTCAAAACGAGCAAGTGGTTCAAGGAGCTATAGGAATTCCTGGAACATTTATTTTAAGTATGGTGTTGCTGCAGCAGCTGTAGGAATAGGTGTATGTTATTCACTTCTCAGACAGTAATCAAGGCTAAGGATATCTCTCTATGAATATCTCAAGTCAGTGAAAGGCATTTTTTGGAAGGGTTGACTTCACCAGTCTCAAAGAAATTGAAGACGATAATTCAACTACCTTTTTGTTGTTGACAGGGGGTAATTGTTCATGGCACCATAGCTTAGAAGAGAAACAGAGAAATGAAGGAGTAAGTCCTTCTGCAGCTATGAGTGTGTGTTTTGTGCATACGATATATATATCTTATTAACCAAGCACGAGGGCTGTACTGGGAGAATATTGACCCTAGGTCTTGACTGTACGGACCGAGCGCGGAGATGTCCGTACAAAAAAGACCGAGGGCTGATATTCTTCCAGTACGGTCCCGAGCAAGCTTGGTTAATAAGAGATTTATTATACGACTGAAGTTCAAAGGGATACAAGTGCGGTATCATTCGGGACCATTCGGGACCATTCGGGACAGTGCCCGGTCCAATACTTAGAGAATATTGATCGGCAATAGAGCATTTTGATTGGTTGATTTTAGTTATTGGCCCTCTGACTGCCCGAGTCGTGTAATAATGGTGCATGTAGGTTAGTTTAGACCATGCAATTACCAGTGAAGGAGAAACTTGAAGAGTGGGTTCTTGAGACCCTTTTAATTTGATGAAAGACAATAACTTTACTGTACTTAATTAATTGGGACATTGATGTATTGATGAATAATTAAGAAAAGAGCAATGTTTTACCAAGAAAAAAGTTAATACAATCACAAGAATTCTATGGAAGCTTTCTCGTGGTTTGTTTGTTTTGTAATAAGTATTTCTTAGATAAAGATATAATAAAATACAGACTATGATCATGGATGCTTTTGGTGCCCTTTTGAAGTGGCAATGCTCCACTGTTAAGAAGTAGGGTTGCACTGATTACATGGTGTAAAACTTTAATAATATGTTGTAACTATTCAACCAATGGAATGCAGAACCAGAGAGGTTAACACTCGAAATGTCAGCTTTTTAACTCTTTACAGTGGCCAATTTAATTTTTCAATCTAGTTGATATAACCAAATTACCTTGTTATCCCCACCGACGCAGCACCATAGTTTCTTTCAGGGCTCGACACTAATGGTAGCTCACTAGCCACAGACTTGTAGAAATTCAGTTTTGGCTGGTGGTTTTCAATTTCAATTTGTTTACAGCTTGGCTAGTAAACAAACTGAAATTGTCGTAACAGCTAAAACCATCTAAGATGTCACTAGCCATTCAGGATTTTAAATTGTAAGGGAAGCCCACTGAAAGGCTAGGGGGTAATCCTGCGACAGACTGGCATCTAATCCAGGTGCAGTGATGATATATGTAGTTACTTCATGCTATTCAAACTGCAGAGATGCCGACCTCTGGAGATCTCAAATCAAAAGATTTTTCTGACGAAGGGCTAACGCTCGAAACTTCAGTTTTTTTAACTTGTTACAGTGGCCAATTTACAATTTCAACCTTGTTGATATAACCAAGGGACTTCAATAGGTTGAATACTCATCCAATCAGACTATCGCTTATATAGAAGAATAAAGAAGAGACTCTCCTGTTTGTTTGCAACGAATAACGTGCATCACGGAAGAAAATGAAGCCAGAACCGTAATACAAGCATAAGAAGCCTGATGATTCTGGAATTTTGGAAGATATGGAGCTTAAATCTTAGTTTTTTGTGGGCAACTGACCCACACATCCTTTTATCCGGGAGGTTTGGTCACTCGTGCGGGAGAGCAGGAGATTGGCTCTGTATCCGGGAGACTCCCGGGTGATCAGGGCATATATATATGAAACTAGGATAAGTTTGAGCTCGATGGGCCACTAGGCGAACATAACCTACCTTTTGCTTACCCTCCAAATTTCATATATTTAATGTAAAATATGCTCCACCTTTTGTTAATGTTTTAATTAACAATTGTTATTGTTAAGGAAAGGGTTTGGGGAGAGGCATCCCCATATGGAGATCACAACCAGCTTATCTCAAGGGTATGAAGTATCTTGCATTTTTTACTAGGGCTGGGTTGTTCAAACCAGGGTTAAGATAACCCAGGGTTAGTGTGAAATTTGATTTTAGATCTAAAAGCTTTGGAAGAAAATCCACTTTAATTATGCTCTGAAAATAATAAGAAAACTATCCCAAAAAGGCTTTTGGACAAATAATGAAACCTGGATTAAGTTTTTAAGCTTGGATTAGGGCTTATTAGTCTTCGAACAACTGGGCCCAGGACTAATCGAAACTGTTCTTTGAAATAATAATTATCTAAAGAGAAGGTGAAAGGCAGGAAAGCAAATCACTCACGTGACTTGTACCAGTCCAATTCTCGTGAGGGAAATGGGTACTAAGTTGCAACATCACTGACGCGTGGATAATTCCAGCTGGCAGTAATGGCGGCCGTTTCTCGATCCGAGCAAGAAGAATTTCGGAAAGTTTTGAGTATTATGGGAGACGAAACCACTTGTCCTGTCTGTTTAGAGGAATTTCAAGAACCAAAATGCCTTCCAAGCTGTGCACATAATGTTTGTGAGCGGTGTTTGCAGAACATGGTTCGTAGAAACAGTATTACGATTTCATGTCCTCAATGTCGCGAGGAATCATTTCTTCCTCCCTTAGGGGTGTCTGCTTTCCCCACAAACCATCTTTTGCTGCGTTTGATCGATAATACTCCTGCAAGGAAAGAGAAAAAAGCTGTTACTGAAGCAATGAAATTTTGTAAAGAGCAGGTCGAGGCAGCAGAAAAAGCAATCAAGGATATGGAAGATTGTTACAATAAGGCGAACGAGCAGAGCCAAGCTAAGCGATGTGAAATCAACAAAATGGCTGATACCCTTATTCAGTTAATAAACGACAAAAGGAAAATTCTGCTTGCTCAGCTTGATGATTTCATGACCGAAAACTACGACACTGACTCCCTTCGAAAAGAGAGGGAAGATGTGAGCGATTTATTTCAAAAAGCGAGAAGCTCCATCCAGCTGGCAAATGAAATTCTTAGAGAAGATGAAATTGGAAGAATTTTAAAGTCCGGAGATGTGCTAGTGGAGCAGTTAAAAGAAATAAGCTCAACTTTGGACACAAGAGCTCTTGAAGCCAGGAAGCTATCTACCCAAGTAGAAATATACTACAATCATATTCAGGTGTTAGAATCACATGAAAAGTGCGTTGAAATGCTTGGGACACTGACAATGTCTGCTACAAAATACATCCATGATGGAGCCAGTGTTGGTTTGATTGACTATGGCAGATGTGGAGAAGTTACACAGACAATTGAAACTAGTTTCTTTGCTTTTGCCATTGCAGTATCCAGTGTATCAGGTGACATTGCAGTGCTTGATGAAGAAGAGAGACATGTTCATGTCTTCTCTTCACAATTAGATTACTTGGCGTCATTTCGCATTAGATATGGTGACTTGTGGGACATAACATTTTCCAAAGATGATGAAATCATAGTCGTGAACCGAGAATGTAATCGCCTACTTCACTACGACAAAGAAGGTACATTTATCAAAAAATATGTCAAAGCACCAAATGAATCTGTGAAGTTTACACGAATTTCAACAGATGGAAGTGGCCGCCTTTTGGTGACCTCGAGTCCAAGAGACTGCTGTGATGAGCCTGAAGATGAAGTGCAATCATGTATTCTGGTTTACAGCCATGATAGAAGATTTCTACTTAGTTTTGGTGAAGACAAACTGGCTTGCCCTCAAGATGTTGCTTGTCACCAAGGGAAGTTTTTTGTGACTGATGGTGATCTTGAATGCATCATGGTCTTTGACAGTAATGGTAAATTTCTCCTTGATTTTGGAAATAGGGATCTCTTAGACCCAGTTGGCATAACTGTTGATGTAATCAACAATGTAATTCTAGTTTGTGATTGTAGTAAAAATTCAATTGTGGCCTTTAAACCAGATGGGGAAGTGATTTCAAGAATTGAAACTGCTGAAGAGCCGGCACATGTTGTACTTTCTGCTTGTGGGACAAGCTTAGTGGTGTGCTTTAATAAAGCCCTTTTTATCCAAATACTTTCTCACCAAAAGAATCAGAAAGCTGCATAAGGAAATTTTAAGTAATGTAGTATAGCCTATATCTGAACCCTTCTGAGATTACTTTTTTTCACACCAAATAAAAGTTATACTTTGAAAAGCATTTTGCCACAAAGAGGGAGTAAGTTGGTAAGACACAAACATGTTTTTGTTTTTTACACGAGAATTTTGAATCTCATTGAAGTATCCATCATTTGTTTGTGTTTTATTTGTCTGAAAAAAAAATTCCTTCATCTTGCAAGGAGAGAAATATAAGACTCTAAGCATCTTCAAGGTAAACAAAGGAAGAAATTGCATCTATTTCCATGTCATATTTAAAGGTTGTCAGGATAACAGGAAGCTGGAAGAAGAGTTAACTGTGAAATATATCTTATTAACCAAGTGCGAGGGCCATACTGGGAGAATATCGGCCTGAGGTCTTGACAGTATGGACCGAGCACAGCGAGGTCCGTACAAAGAAGACCAAGGGCCGATATTCTTCCAGTATGGTCCTGAGCAAGCTTGGTTAATAAGAGATTTATTATATGACTGAAGTTCAAAGGGACACAAGTACGGTATCATTCGGGACCATTCGGGACAGTGCCCGGTCCAATACTGAGAGAATATTGACCGGCAATAGAGCATTTTGATTGGTGGATTTTAGTTATTGGCCCTCTGACTGCCCGAGTTGTGTAATAAAATCTGATGTTAAACCTTTCCTCTAGCTGCCATACAGTTCCTCGTAACTTAGTTATTTAGGAGAATTTGGTGTTAGATCAAGATGAGAACTTCTACCTGCTATGTTTGAGTATTCTCATTACCTGTTTGCTGGGTAATGTATGGATATTTTAGAGAGAAGTTAAATGTTAATCACTTCAAGGAATGAAAGGTTGAAACCTTTGTCATGATGGTGATGAACATGCCACTGCTCTTAGCAGGAGAGATGCAAATCAGCCATAGTATGGTGCCTGAATATAGCACCAGATTATCATAACTTATTTTTAGAGTAGATAAGATAATCTGTTAAAAAATAGGAAATGATTTTCAGCTAATCAGATCATGGTAGTTAGAAGTTTAAAGAAGTTTAAAAAGGGTGGAAAGATAATATCAGATGAATTATTTCTTACAAAGGCCCATGTCTATGAAAATGTAAAAGTGCACAGACTTAATGCATCAGATTATAGACAAGGTTTCCAGAAAATAATCATCTTTGTCGAATAATATAAGTGTTTAATTCATTTTGCATCATTTTAGAGAAATATTGTAATTACTACCAGAAGAAGGTGAATGTTATCAAGGCCTCCTCAAAAGTTGATTGCCTATGTTAGGGTGCAATAATTATTAATCATATTTCTATCTAATTTTCGTACCAATGACAGTCATTTCTGATCGTGTGGTACAACGTCAACGGATGAAAAGCGTCCAATATCCCCTTCTTTTCTATAGGCTTATCATCTTGTCTCGGTGGGCCTGGAAAAGGGGAGCTGTGATCAGTTATTGTCAGCTATCAATACCTCAAGCGCATTCACCATTTATGACAAGTTAACCACAATTCCTAGCAGATATTTTGCCAAGAAAGCCGGCCTAGCCAAAATCCTCACCTACTCGTAAATTTACCAGCTAGTTTAAATAGGACTGGGGAGCGGATACTATCGATGTCAGTATCTGAGGATGCGCACCTATCCCCCCGCCCGCCCCCCCCCCCCCCCCCCCAACTCAACGTGAACCCTAGCTTTTTAAAAATTGACTATTGTCGGGTCAGGAAAGGGAAAGGCGTCCAGTAATCGATTGACACATCATCAACTACGAGTTATACAGCTATGGTAACCGGTGTTTCATGCTTAATTTGCGACCAGGCGTTCTTTTTCTGGTGGGTTACAGTGCAGACATCCTTAATTGTTGAGCACGCGTGTTATGACGCGAGTTAAGATCCCAGCCTCTAACAAAACCCCAAATCAGTTGACTCGGCTTTTTCAACTGAGTCGATAATGTGAATTAACCGCCGTAACGAGTTTCTGAGTCTAATGTTTCGAGCGTTACCTTTTGTCAGATGAAACGAATCGTTCTGAGAAAATGCAAACCCTTGCAACGTTAGATTTAGAATCTCTTTACGGAGGTCAATTTACGTGATCAACTCAGTTGATAAAACAAGGCAAATTATCTTGTGATTCGACCCCTCTCAGACGCAACACCACAGTTTCTTTGTACCTTACACCCTCCAACATCAGTAAAGTGGACATTTTCGCCAAACGCATCAAACTGCAGAGTTCAGTGTTATGCAAACCGTGCTCATCTGAGCTATTCCATAATCTTTCAAGAACTGCCCGTTTTCACTGTCACACCATCATCGAAGCCATTAAACAAATAATATCAAGAATTAAAGAGATAAAATAAGATGAATATTGGAACAGACTCGCAAAGATTCGGGTCTTTGCGATGTTCCGCGCGGGAGATATACGAAGAAATGTGTGAAGCTTACAAGGCTTTGTATGCAGACGCCGTGTTTGTACCCCTCAAAGGGACACCAACATGGCGGCCGGAAGCGAGCAAAAACATATACAGGCTTTTTTTATAGGAAAATTCGATGACAGTCGTCTTCTGAGGGCTCATAAAAATCTATAACAATTAAAAAATCTAAAAAAAAAATTGCATGTTCTAACCTCTGAACTTTGTGTTGTACGGGTAGAGAAAGGCTCAAAATTGATCTGAGTCTTGATTTCCGGTAGCCTGTTGGAAAGGTGTAATTTTTTCTACGTTTTTCAGTCGAGTGGAGGCAAGCACAACGCGGTGCCAAGTGCAAGTCGTGCGCGAGGAGAGGAGCGCAAAAAAAGGTCTTCGATGATGGGTTCAACTGATATCCTCTGACTAAGAAATACCTGCCACTATATCTGAGCTTTTCCAGACGTGAAGGAAAAAAAGAATAGGCTAAACTGAAGTGATCCATGTCTTGGTGAATTTGCGCTGGTGCTTGTTCTCTTCTCTTTTTTTTTTTTTTTTTTTTTTTGCTCTTCTTTTTTCCATTCCTTTGTTAGGTTAGAGATTGTGGATATAGTTGCAAACGTGATCTTAAAATTCCTTTCAAAGCCATTAAGAGGATATGAAAGGGCTGGTCGTTATCCGGTTAACTAACAACGAGAATTTTTAGCAAAATTTACTTTTAACTTCTCTTCCAACAGAGATTTCAGTTCTCGAATCTTTTATGAACTTACCTCTTGTATTAAACCAGAGAGGGCGAGAGCATCCGTGAGACGATAGTGGTTGAGAGAAAATTGTAAGCTGGTTGTGCATCGTTGCATTGCATTAAAGCGAGTTATTATTTTTTCGTTATTACTTTCGCGGCTTAGTCAATTAGATTTTGATCGCAAAGATTGGCCGGATATTTGCTTATAGGAAACCACGGGTGGGCGGGTCGACCTGGAACCCGACTGCTGCGTGGACCAGGTTGGTGCAGATTCATTTTCAATTATTTCGTAGGTGTTATACAAACGAATCCTGATAAACGTACTAGAACATTTTTGATTAGTATCCGGTGATTCGGTGAAAACGATGACAACTGTTTTAGCAGGAACGCTAGAGATGAAATTTACCAAGCATAAAAAGAGTCCTTTTCGAAGCTTATGGTCATCTAACTTAACTCCACAGCTTCCGGTATTAAATTTCGCAACGAGAGAGAGAGAGTGATGATACGTTTTAAGTCTTAAACTTTCTTGTTATTGTCATTAGGGATACGAAATCTCGAGTAAGAGCCACATAGAAAAAGCTGCATGTTTTCTCAGACTGCTGAAACTGACCTGTCGACCGAAGCTAAGGATATCTTTTCTACTCCGTGCCACCTCGCTTATCCCCCTGCCCGTACCCGGTCCTCTCGCTTCGCTATGTACCGAAGTCCAGCTTTCACAACAAACACCCGTTTTAAGACTGCTTTCAAAATATTAGCAATGAAGAGAAACAAGAGAAAATAGCCAAGATGTGTGCAAAGTCTAGACGGAGCCATTTTTTTTTGGGAAGGAATAGATCTTTCATCAGCTGTACAGAATGCCTATTTTTAATCATTTTTAATCACATGTTCTATCAAATTACCTCGGATTCAGAAATTCTCTTGATTTTATTCTAGAGGTCATCAAGGCTTTAATTTCCGCGTGCATCCAAAAATTTCGAACTCCCATCTCAGCATTTAACGTTTGACAATAACAGGCTGCCGGCTCAGAAAATCAGAAAAAAAAAAATTGACTGATGTGTGAAAGAAAAAATTGCTCACGGGTCACTCATACATAAAAGACTAGTCACGTTTTACCCTCTTCGGTCAAATTTTTAACCTGTATTGGACCATTCTTAGGAAACTACGAGAAACAAGAAGATAAGGGAAAACTTTCGAGTAGATGAACAATATCTGAACAACTTGGCGAGCAGACAAAGCTAGGTTGTATTTACTTGATAGGGAGAGGGTGCTCAGTTAAAAAGATCATCTTCACAGGAAAAATAAATGGGAAAACTGAAGAGAAAAAGGGGAAATCCAAGGAGGAGGCACTCGGAAAGGAATACACAAGACTCCTAAAAAGCTGAAGACTCATAATAAAAGCTAGAAGACAAGCGTTCCGTGTTTGATAAGAATTTAAGACATCACGGAACATGGATCGTTCCCTGTACCCTAAATATCACGTGTCACGCTTTAACTCTTCGCTGCCCTCACGCTCTCCCAAAGGACCACTTTTCGGCATATATGAATTACGACAGGAAGACTATTGTACTGCTTTGTCAGAACTCATTCAAGCTCTTTTCAACAAAAGGTTGATAAATTGGTTTTTATATGCATTTCAATAACTAACTTGAAAACTGTCTCAATCCTCTTAAATCAAACAAAAATAAGCTGATCCGAGGTGTCAGCCAGTGCAAATGGAGTCGGCGCTCTGTACATCCGTTGTTGACCTTTTTACTGAATGAGTTGTGCTCTGCACACACAATATTATCTATAGAAATTTGAATAACGAGCAGACCAGTACCGCCGAAGGGCAAATACGCGTTATGGTGTCAACCAGAAATAGCTTTCGATTTCGACTCCAACCAAGGTAAATATTTTACCCGAACTACTGTTCTTTGTAAAATTGTTACCAGGTCTTCTCGAGAGTAAAAACAAAGAACATTGTCACTGGAAAGCGCTGGATTCTCGCTTCCCACAAGTTGACGAACAGGGATATGATTTACAAATTCGCAGTCATGTAAATATGACTCATAGTCTTTCTGTTTACTCCCACGCCTTGATCTCCGAGATAATTTATCAGCGAAGCGGAAATCCACAAGCCCTTGTAGCACAAACAGCCAGCCACGAATATTCCAAGGCGACTGTGCCTATCTCGGCCTTCCCACACATTAACTGCGATACTAAAGTGTGGTAATCTGTTTGTTTGATTGGACACTTCTCTTTAGATCTGGTTTATAATAACAGTATTAGGGACACTGGTTCACTTGAGACCTTTGTTTTGGTGTAACAAAGTGATTTCCAATGAAGCCTACGATGGTTTTGACCGACGAAGACATCCAACGAATTAGAGAGTCTTTAGCTAAGACACTCACGCCTCGTCATAAAATTGTTATCGCCCCGTGCTTGGCTGAGGTATTAGTTTACAAGATTCGGCTCAGCATTCTACGACGACCTACGAAAGAGAAATGGAGCGCTGTCGGCCGAGGAGTGATTGCTTTAATCTACAATACCGACAGCCTCGGCCAAAGGATTGAAGTCTGTTTGACCTCCCTGAAAACACGCGCAGTTGTGTGGAAAGAAACGGTAGTTGCGGACCTAACAAGGATCGAGTCACCTCAACCAACTTTTCATACTTTTAATAGTACTAAAAACTTTCACGAAAAGGCTGGAATTCGCTACGAAAATGAAACAGTTGCGAGACTTGTTCTTCGTGCTCTGAGCGTGTTTTCTTCTCAATCAAAATCGCTTTGTAAAGATGCATCAAAAGGATCTGGACATAAGCCGGCTTCAAGGTCACACTCATTCAATGTGGCCCCGAGACCAAGGCATCCTCGAGCTCACGAATCTGCTTTTGAAAGGTGTACAGTTGCCTTATCGAATATCCAGATACAGCAAGTATTCAGTACCGAAGGACGACCTCTAGCCGAACCACAAACAGCGACATTGTTTGGAGGAAAGACTGCGCCGCAAGAAAACAATCGACGCCTCGTCTCTATAACTGAGGGGTGCGAGAAAACCATGAACGATATCAGCCGCTTTGAAAACCCATCCAACAAACTTTTCGCCTGCCAACCGCGACCCGTGCACCGCAGTTTAAGTTTGGTTCGGCGGTGTACAGAACCTGTGTTCAAGAAAAGGGACTTAATGGTCACCGATTTATGTACAACTGAGCTTTAAAGAATTTGAAATCTCTAAAGAAAAATAGAGACGCTAGATATGAAAGAGAGGAATTCTCAACGCTGCCATGAAATCTGTTGTGATTGTATTGTAAGTTCGAGAGTTTTGATTTGTTCGGAGTACCCTGCGTTGTCGACGGCGTGAAATTTAATATTCAAAATATGATCATGTTAAACTCTGCTTGAATGGAAACCTGAAAGGCTTCAGATTAACCGAGCAATTAAGAAGGGATTTATAATATCTACAGAAAGATTAGATCAGTTTCAGATTGTGTACAGAAATTCTTTCCTCAAGTTAATTTATTGAGAAAAATAAAGCTGCTGATATTTAATTCTCAGACGTGTTTCCGTAGTGTAGTCGAGCTAATATTGGACTCAACACTGCGTAAAATCGCAGACTTTAAACAGACCAATTCTGTATTGATGAATAATTACCTGTCATTAATCATTTATTTACAAGTCAAAAGATACCGTAAACAGATTTCAACAGGTTCTAACCACCGCGCATCTTACCCCAACATCCCAATTTCTGACCCGGTTTCATAAAATGTAATTTTCCTTGCGAAAAAATTCCTCGGAGCAAATCACATGCATTTATTCGCAGGAAGTTTCTACATAATTACGTCGCCCCAAACCTCAGTACTTCATCAATGACATATGTCCGGTGCCGGCTTCAAACACAATAGAATGTGGTAACCAGTGGGTGGTTTTCCTGGAGGCCCTCTTTGTGGTCAGTGATGACTTAGCTTTGGCATGCGACTGCAGATAAACTTTGAGGTCAAATCAACCGTAAGCGATTCACGATTTTCTCTGAAAACAGTACTGCCATTTCTGACGAGATTTTGGCTAAGAGGCGCCGATGAAGTTTAGCAGTCTGTAAAAGATTCAAGTTCGATTTTGGTCGTATATTGGACCACTGGCAAGTGCTGTAGTGAGAAGAGCACTCGGAGGACACTCGAACTGAATGGGAAATGAGCTGATAAGGAAACCTTTATATTAAATAGTTGCTGATTAAGTAACTGACGCAAAATAACCTCGGAAACATTAAAATTTAACAAAACGGCCAGGTTAACGACAGATTTGCCAGTCCTCTTGTCAAAATTCTTCGTATGTACGTTGTCAAATTGATCCAAACGCTTCATCTTCAATAAACTGTTTTTCTGTCAGTGTATCGTTTCCGTTTTAATATAATGTTAACATGAACCGTTTTAGCTATACTGTATCAACACCGGATGCTTTTACTGAAAGACGAACAACACTGTACACTGACTCAGCTTTGGCTGGAATCGATGATCTCCAGTCAAATATTCAATTTTAAGAAGAGGCATCGGAAGTAAAAATTCACTGAACAAGAGACTGACAGATATCGGCAATAGCCACGAGCTATTCGGGACGGCGAGACCAGGAACTCAAAGAGTGTGAAGAGACAAAATAAGATGCAAAGAAAACAAACAGCTAAACAAACAAACAACAAACGACAATGAAGAAAGAAAAAACTAGGTGGCGAAGATGATCTGAACATGATTCACTTTTGGCGGATTAAACTTTCGCTGGAGTCCACAATAGCTACTGATTTAGCCAATACAATCGAGACACATGACCCTTGATAAGGCTACATTTGAAGATGTTGTTCGGTCTTATTATATCCTGACTAAGTAAATTTCCGGCTCAAGTAAAATTCGTAACCTATTCGCATTCGTTCGTTTAAAGGCTTGTATCCGTCCTGTCAATATGGGGCTCCGGACGGTAACAAATTAATCGAAATTGTATCAAAATATTGCGCGCCAAGAATGAGGTTTTTTGGATTAGATAGGAAAGTATTAAGAGAGTTATGAACCTAACAGTTGGCAACTTTCCAGATAGTGATGTAGCAGAATATTTTTCTTTTGATTGCATCCGTTTTTTTTTTTTTTCTTTTAGTTGTCACGGGAACAAAATTGTATTTCCGCAACTGCGCATGAAACACCACTATGGTCTAAATTCGTACTTGTAATAAAACTTGATGTTACAATTTTACTATTCTCAGTGTCGCATTCATTTTAACTGCTCTTGAAATTATAAGCTGCCCTCAGTCTTAGCAGCAGAATTTAAGACAATTATACCAAGTGCATGCTGTTTGTGAGATCGCCGCGATCGCGAAAAGCCTAAGCCTAGACAAAAGTATCCCGAAAAATGCTCTAAAAAATTCTCAATTTTTTTCCCTAAAAATTCCTCCAAAAATCTCTGAGTATCCCCAAAAGTTTCTAAAAATCTCTAAATATTCCAAAATTTTCTAAAAATCTCTATTTTCCTCACAATTATTTTTTAATGAAACCTTAGCTCTCCCTTGAAAAGAAAACGGCAAACACATTTTGTACGCTAGATAGCACTTTTGGATCAGTGTTCCATGCCAGGAGTGCAAAACTGCTAGCTCGTGTGTAAATTAAAAAGCTTGAAAACGGAGACAGCATTCACACTCAAGAACGTGTCACGTTGCTTATATCATAGTCCTTGACAAAATTTTCAAAGGAATTTTAAATAAAACGGCAAAGAATATAGAACAATATTTCTTCCAAATCATCTAAAAATCTCCAAAAATCCCATTTTTTTCTAAAAATCCCCAAAATTTCTAAAAATCTCCTGATGCTCTAAAAATCCTAAAAAAAATCCGGCTTTTTTCGTCTAGGCCCAGAAGAGCCGTGTAGGCGCTGCAAAATGATACGTTCTTGTATAAAAAAAGAATGTATGCCTCAGACGAAACTGGAGGAATCTCCAGTGATTTTCTCCAATGTTTAAATGTTGCGTTTAAATTAAGGCCCTGTTTACAAGCAGGTAGGGTAACCCTAATGCTAGGGTTACCCTGGCAGGAGGGTTACCCTAACGCTCCCACATTTCTTCTTTTTTTCATCGACGTGTTTATAAGGCAGCTAGGGTTACCCTAGCACTAGGGTAACCCTAGCTGAGCGCTAGGGTAACCCTAGCTGCCTTGTAAACGCTCTGGTGGGGATAACTCGCCTACCGGGACAACTTTTTACTTGTTTCCAGACCCTTTGAACATTGATAACAATGCGTGCGGTTACCAAGCATAGGTAAGTTGTCCCGGGTGGTAGGGTAACCCTATCTGTGAAATTTTGCTTGTAAACCCGGGCTATCTTTGACCCGCCTGCTAGGGTAACTCTAGCACAAGGGTTACCCTCCTTGCTTGTAAACAGGGCCTAAAATAACTTAGATTGTTCACTGTATTTGCAGAAGAAAAGACAACTTGTTTGCTCATGAAGTCGCTCTGAAACGTCAGCTGTGACTGTTCTCGATTATTGTTATTTCATGTCTTGCGTGATGGCCCCTCTTTGCAAGACTAATAAATGTAGACAAGCTGTTGGTAAACCTTTCGTTGCGCGCGCTTGCTTTGCTGCAAAGAATATGTGATGGATAATAAACACCTTGCCTTTATCTATTCCACGAAGCTCACAGTTTTTATCGAGCCTTACTCGTAGAGGACTATTCGCCTCTCAGAATACTAGATAATGTTGGCGGACAAAAATAAAGGAAGCTGCTCCTATCTGGTAAATTAAACTTTGACACGGAGCAAATTGTTAAATTGTTTTTCTCATTTTTTCTACTTATTTCTTTATATGCTTTTTCAATCTGTTTATTCGTAATTGCATTTATTTGTTCATTCCTTCGAAAAGGCATACGCCTCGAGCAGGAAAAAAAAATGATAATAAACAAGATTGAGAGACCAATCAGAGCGTTAGATTCGAATTTAATTTCATACACTTGCTGGAAAAGCTTAATTAAAGAGGTCCTTTCAGATGAACATGCCACAAACCGATAAAAGATGACCCCAGCCTCTACATGCACAATCATTTGATATCATGTCTGAACAATAAGAGAACAAGAACCGAACGCACTGCGAGCCACTAGTAAAATATTTTGACATAGCCCAGTGTACTAGTGTCCAGTCGCCCTCTGTAATTTGATCTATAAAGTATTCTTTATTGCTTGCCTTCAGTCCTCTCCCATAATATACCCTCCCCATTGTTCCCTCGATATTTCCTTTAAAATGTACAGAGCTATCACCCGAGGGATGATTTGTGCTATCTTACAGGAATATTCAGATCTATCTTTCGCCTCTCTGAGCGCAGCTAGTTTGGAGAGAAACTGAGATTACGTTTGTGGTATGAGTCGAATCGAACAGCAACCGTCCCTGAAAAATTAGACAATGATTAAGTTGGTAGTTAAGTGCCTCCGAATTACCTCGATATTCTCCAAAAAATTTAAGGTGGCTGAACACAGTTTTCGTGCGCGCTTTTGCTGATGCAATTCACCGCGCGCGCAATTCAGGGATTGCAAAACTAGAGTGGTCGTTTTATTTACTCAACAAGTATCCGCACTATCTTTGCTATTTTTCTCTATAGTTGGCGCAGTGCATTGAGGGCTTTAGTCTTTTATTACAAAGACATGTTAGAAAAGTTAACGGTGCAAAGAACCCAGCAATTCTCAGCTTTTTCGTCGTTCCCGAGAGAACCCAGTTAAATGCAGCGCATGCGTAGTAAGTAAAAAAATTGCGATTGAATGGAAAATCGCTTTCTCGGAAATATGCCTATTTCTTGAGAACCACCCATTAGAATTTCACGAAATTTGGCACGAAAATACTTTAGGAAATAAGCAACTGTAATATTGAAAAAATTGATTTTTAACAAAGGAAATTCTAGATAATCGAGTGAACCTTCAACAAGGGATAATTAAAGATCTCTCTGTTAAATTGTTAGCAAAATGGTGTTAACTTGTGAGTATCGTTACAAGCTCGTTGCATGCAAATTATAAAGAAAAACTAATGACTAGATTTTCTACAAATGACCAAAACCTATTTTAAAGGCCTGTTTATATTTATTCATGTCGCCATGACAACGGCACATACGTCAGCTTAACTATCAAAAAAAAAAAGTTTGTGTTGTTAACTTGCTTGCTGCCAGTTTTGGCGACCGAGGGATCAAGAGTTTTAGAGGAAATGGTGAAAGAAACACAGGTATCAAAAACTGCGTTCAGCCACCTAAAGCCTTTTGCTTATTACGCGTTTAAAAATATTAATTGAATTAATTATGTAACTCACCTACAGGTTTACCATATCGAGGCTCCAAGCTAAAGTTTTCAATTAAGCTCATAAATTCTAATGATTCTAAATGTTGCAGTAGTTCAATAGTGATATCTTTATGAAAGGTGCTTTTTGATTTTTAGAATTTTCCTTGAGTGCAACAATATTTGCCACTGGCAACGATTCACTGATATGATAGACATTGGAGGTTTATGACTCGGCTGCAGCCACTTAGCATGAAGTATTTGATATTTTTTTTTTCGTATAAGATGATCTCTTCAAGTGGAGCAGCCACTTGGTTCATTTTCTTTCCCATTCCTTTTATTTTCGTTCTATGTTAGGTGGCATAACCCTATAACCCACTATGACCCCCTGAAATATCATCAGCTTTGCTTCCCCTTGATTAAAATCTTCGTGATCTATTTTATTTTGAAAAAAAGAATTATTTTTATCTTTTATTTTCTTGATTTGATCCATCCGGACCCATTTGCGATTTTTATACCTTGCGTACTTCAATGAACAAACTCCTCAGGCGATTTCACCGGAAGTAAGTTCACCGCACCCAGTCACATCCGTCGAAATCAAAAAAGGCGTGACGTCATACGCCTGTGACTAAGTTCCCCCATTTACACTACATTGTAAATGTATGTTCTCCCAAAAGTGGGGTTTTTATGCTGTAGCGACAGATAGTAACGGAGAATTTTTCACAAGAGCGCTTTTCCACCCAGAATGATGCGTCATCAAGTTAAACCTTTCAGGTGGCACTAATTTTTCAGTTAATGTTAGACGGAGGTTTGTAGCACCGACAGTGTCCGTATTTTAAATTGGACTGTTTTTAATCTGAAGTCTCCGTCGGTCACGTCTTGTTGGAATTCGCTGTTTTCGATTAGTCATGTCCATGAGGACGACGCTTAGTGACGATGCCTTGAGCGAACGTTTATCGGACAAGGATATTTTCAAGATCAAACTTTCGTTATCTTGTTTATCGAACCGCGTTGTGGTGTGCGGAACAACAGCCAGCCTTTATCTTTGGCAACCACCAAGCATCGAACGTCCTTCGAATCAGTGGACTCTTGAACGGAGTGGAGTGCCTGTGTTAGTCATCAGTACTGGAGACTGTGGGGCGAGAAATCCTAAGGGAGTTCATGTGAGTTTAGTGGAGAGAGATAGCGGCTTTGCGACATGGAAAGAGACCCTCACTTCGAACTCTAATTACCACGAACAACAAAAGAACTTTCATACGCTGATGCTCTCTAACGGGGACGGGTCCATGGCGGGGTTTCGCTTTAATTGTGAGGAATCTGCCAATGTTTTCTTAAAAGAGGTCGAAGCTGCAGTGCAGGAAATCCTGTCTCCTCTCTCAGCTCCTGAATTGAATAAACTTCCGACGACTACGAACAGGGAACGTTTAAAAAAGTTCCGCAAGCTTAAGAAAGTTGAGATATCAACGCCATGTCTGTTTAGCCATGTAACAAGTATAACGTCGGCCACACAAATGGGCGAAGGAGAAAAATCCAAAACTAAAAAAGACAAAGAAAAAGGAAAACCGTTGAACGGAGAACTCAGCAGGCCTGCTCACATTAGAAGAGCCTTTAGTATGTCGAAGAGAAGGTAGTGCGAGAAGAAGCTTTGACCTGTTTTGCATTCGCCGCAAACCACGGCGTATCTTAGGATTAATAGGGCAATTTGAATGTTCGCCCTATTATTGCTGCGTTTGACCAGCCAGTTTTATGGAGATTGATATATAGAAGTAAACATCGTCGTGTATTTTAGAGCGTCAATTTGGTGACTGGTTTATGTATCTGTGGCAAATAATGTCCCTACTTGATCAAGTTGTTTTGTTTAAAATCGGTTTATAAGTTGTCTATCACGACAACTTATAAATAAGTCATCTTCCACGCCAGCAGCTAAGCTATTAAATCGTCAGACGATAGCGTTAAATGTATGGGTCGCTCTTCGAAACTTTTGGTGTATGCGGTTTCTTCAAAGAGGGTTACGGTTTGTGACTAAATAAGTATCGAATTTGGTCCAATATCGTGTAAACACAATTCACTTTTCTCTGGAATGCATTTTCAAGGGTTATACGCACTTATCTATAGACTAGACTGTTGACCCAAAGAATAGTTCTATTCGTAAATGGCATTAGCGTTTCTTTCAATCAATGCTTTAATTCTCTGAGGAATGTTTTCAATTATAGAGTAAAAATGCTCCTGCAAGAAAAAGGTTATTTTGATATGTAAATCAGAAGATTCCCTTGTGATTGTGGGGTTTAAATTTAACTTTGGCTTTTGGACTATAAAACAGTATGGTGCCAGAGGCATCAGGTCTGTAAGCATTTCTCCAACATTCTTAATTAGTCATATCTGGGAAATTTCTGCGTCATGGATTATCTCTATGGATTTCCTTACAACTCCTTGGCAACCTTCCCAGAATGCTAAGAGAAACTCATGATATACTGGTCTCATTTGCGAGCATTTTGCAAGCAAATAACACGTTTTGAATAAAGGGATGCTTGAATGATTGCATGATGTGATGTTAAATTGTGAGGAGAAAGTCTCAAATAACAGTCTTTTTTTTTTTCAAACACCAACTGGCAAATAGCCAAGGGCCATGGTAAGCAGCCATTACCCTTTCAACAGGATGTTTCCCACAGACTGTGGTGCAGTAGCTTAACTCACAACTGCAGTTTATTTAAGGTTTTCAGCCATTTTGAAAGAAGCTATCTTAACTAAAAGTTTTTTAATTTCTAGCAACTGCAAAGTTTGACAGATATTGATGGATAGGTACCTCCGTAATAGTCATGTGAGTGTTGGCTGAACCTACTCATCTTTTTGTGTCCTGACATATGACATGTATTGTCAGAACAATCTTACAAACATCATTAGGGTGGGAAATCTTGAGTCCATGTTTCAATTTTACAATCAAATGACTACCCTTTAAGGGGGGATTCTACCTGAAATTAGCTCAAAATATTGTTTTTTTGTTTTCTTCAGAAATGCGAGGTTCAACTATTCGACTTTACACTGACGATCGTTTTTACCGAAAAATTTTAAAATATAAATGAGAAATTACGTTAGAAAAGAAGAGGTATCTAAATAGAAATCTCGTTTTCATGGCAACCAAAACAGCATTTTTTGTTTCTTACTTGTTTACCAGCCTGTTTGGAGCTCAAAATATGTCAAACAAGCCCGAAACGCCCCTTAGAATCCTTGTGCTGTCTTACATGAAGGGGAAAATAACAAATTGAAAGAGTAACACTGGAGACGAGTGAGAGATTTTTGTGTGAAAGTTGTCACAGTGTATTGCGAAATATTGAACTCCTTTTGTCTCTTTTGTGCTGGAATGACTGGAAAGAAGAAAAGAACCGTTTACAGGAAAACTAGGAAAAGAAAGGGGCATGGAGGAGATCGTAAAAAAGCGCAATTACTGAAGAAAAGCGGTTGCAACAGGAAGAGTGAACCAAACGAACCGACCCCAGGAACTTCGCACGATCAGTCTGATCTGTCAGATTTTGGCGAAGAAAGCGATCAGCTTCCTAGTTCTTCAAGGAAGAAGATGAGATTCCAGAGCTCAGAAGATGAGTCTTCTTCAAGTTCTGATGAAAACAAAAAAGTTTTCGAGGTAGCTGAGGTAGAAAAAGGATACAGGCTCGTTGATCTAAAGAGCTTCTCTTCTGTGCTCTCAACTTTACACAAATGCGAAGAAGGTGAGAAAAATATCACACATCATAAATATGCTTTTCAGCCCCTTGAACCTAAAGAAAAACGATAGTTAGAATTATTTGCAGAAAAGGAGTTTTATTATTGTTTAATCATTTTTTCTGATCTTTCTTCACTGCAACACTTGTACACATTTATGGAGGTGTGAACTAATGCTCCAACATTGTGGTTCTGTTTGGTTCAGTAACTATAGCTAATAGCATCCTTTTCCGTCATGTTTTTAATATAGGAGACCTTACTATTGAAGAAAATACCGCTAGCCGTTATGGACTGATGTCAGATCTCTCCATTCACTGCAATTCTTGTGATGAAAGTACTCCTTGGCAGACATCACCCAACCTTGCCAAGAAAGGCAAATCATTTGATGTCAACCGGAGAGCTGTCTACCACTCAATAGAAACTGGAAGTGGCTACGAGGGACTCTCTTCTTTCTGTGCGATAATGAACATGCCTTGTTTGTCAAGAGCTGCTTACTACAAGCAAGTTGATGTAATTTTGGAAGCACTGGAAAGTGAAGCAAAAGAAGAACTAAAAGGTGCAGGCCAAAGGCTCCGAAAGCTAATCATGGAGGAAAATGGCATCTCAGACAGCACCACAATAATTGATGCTGCTGTTAGCTTTGATGGCACTTGGGCCAAAAGAGGTTTCACATCACTAACAGGTGTTGTTTTCGTCATCTCAATTGACACAGGAGAAGTTTTAGACTATCACGTGATGTCTAAATCTTGCCGTAAGTGCTCCCTAAAGAACTCACAATGTGAAGGGAATGTGGAAGAGTTTGAAGAATGGAGGAGGGAGCATGTTGCATCTGGAGATTGTGACATCAACTTCGAAGGCAGTTCACCTGCTATGGAAGCAGAAGGAGCTTCTGTTCTTTGGAATAGATCCATCGAACTTCATAACATGAGGTACAAATGGATGGTGTCAGACGGGGACAGTAAGGCCTTTAACACTGTTCAACATGCCTATGATGACTGTGAAGTTATTAAACTGGATTGTGTAGGCCATGTGCAGAAAAGGATGGGCAAACATTTAATGAATTTGAAGGCATGCAGTAAGGGTAAACTTGCTGATGGAAAACCTATAGGAGGGCGTGGCCGGCTTACAGAAGGAAAGATCAAGCAGCTTCAAAGGTACTATGGCCTAGCAATCCGGCAAAACACCTTGACCAAGGCAAATCCCTCTGAACGGGAGGTTGACATTGCAGTTTATGCTATGAAAAAAAATATTATTGCCATTCTCCATCACTGTGTAAATTCAACTGACAATGCTAAACAACACCGCTTCTGTCCACCAGGTGATTCATCATGGTGCAAATGGCAACAGGACCAGGCAACAGGAACCAGTACCTACAAAGGAGATGACTGTTTGCCCGAAGTCTTCGTGGAGACTCTAAAACCCACATTTGTGTCATTAAGTGACAGTAAACTTTTAGAAAGATGTGTACGAGGAAAAACCCAGAACCCAAATGAAAGCATCAACGCAATGGTTTGGGTCCGGTGTCCCAAACATAAACACCATGGAGTGAAAGTTGTCCGGTGTGCTGCTGCGTCTGCAGTCTGCCACTTCCACAGAGGTGCAGAAAGCAGAGAAAGATTGATGGAAAGGCTTTCAATTCCTGGAGGTGCATTTACTGAGGATGCATTTCGACTAAGAGATAATTCAAGGCTTCGGAAAGCTGATAAGCAGGCAACGGCCAAGGAGAAGAAGCGCCGGCAGGGTTTGCAGCTTATCCGTACTCAAAGAGAAGCGGCTCTTCGTGAAAAAGAAGATGTTTCATATGAAGCTGGGGCATTCTAACTCTTGCTCTTGCCTATCCTAATTATATTTGAACTTATGGCTACTCATTGACTTCATAATTTGAATACAGGAGGTGTTTAATTTTAAAATCTTGTAACTTTAGGCCTTTTTTTCTCAAAACGTATTTTTTAATACTTGAGAAAAGATTACTCAAGAAGTATGAGAGCTATGGACCTGAAATTTTTAGGGATTGCTGATCTAATTGAGTTATTTGGGATGAGTGAAGGAAAATGCCATAGAGGTCTTTCTAAAGAAATGATTAAACAAATAGTGATCATGTGTTAGATGTGTAACTTGACACCAGTGCTGTGATGTCAAATTTAAAAAATTCTTGAAATCCTTCACTCATCCCAACAAGTATTCAATATTCTTTAGAATAACAGCAAAATATTGGTATTTCATTGAAACAGTTTCTAACAATCTTTACTCAAGTACATATAGGTGAGACACTACAAGTTGTTAATTGAAATGACCGGTGTCAGGTTACATTTGCTGCAGGTGTGACATAACACCTTTTTTTGAAAAATATAGTTCATAAGCTTTCCAGTGATATATAGTTTTAGATAGTTGTGACCAAAACTTAAATTCCTACAATTATTTGAAAAAATGCACTTTTTTTAGGTAGAATCCCCCCTTAAGCAAAAATGTGATAAAGTCTTGTCATCTTGAACATTCCTGTTGTCACTGAAAATAAGGTTTGGGACGGCGGTGATTTTTGTAGAAATGCAGGTTTTAAAGTAACAATTCTAATTCACAGGGTTATTTTGAGGGTGCATTGATGGTTGAATCATGATATTAAGTTGTTTCTTAGAATGCAGATTTTTTCCCTTGCAATGTGAGCCCTTGTTGAACAAAGGAGAACTGTAGAGATACACAAGGTCATTAAGCATGCAAAATTAATGCTGGCTGATCTTGAAATTGGCAATTAATTATTTATACCCCCTTGTAACAGGAAGTAAGCAATCAGTTTGACTGATTATGTATCAATTGCCACAGTAATTATTATAATATTTATTTAATATAATAATTGTAATAATATTTTGAAAAAAACAACAGAAACAAAACACAACAAATATTAAAGCAATGAATAATGAAGCCAAAAAATAACAAAAAATTTGAATTTTTTTCACAGGTCTACACATGATAAGACTGCTAAAAAAATAATATTAAAAAAATAGAGAGAAAAAAGAAGGAATGAAAACCTGACAAAATGAAATTACCCAGGATGCATCTACCGCACTAATACATTTTATTCTGACCCAGGCCTGACCGAGGTGTGGTAGCGGGGGAAAGTATGGCCGGCGCTACTGATGGTGGAAATCGCTGTTCGGCATTTATTCTTCTAACTCTTGTCAGACAGTAAGTAGTCAACAAATTTCTCGGAACCGTTGTTTAAAACGGAAAAAGCTAACATCATATGTACTTGGTGAAGTTTACCGTCTTAACGTTCTTTTCATACCAGGACATCACTGATTGGACATTTTTTAAAATTATCTTTCACATGATTTTAGGACAGAAAATGAATGGGACGTATAGCAGCGTTTAAAACCCTTAAAAGAGGGAAACACGCTTCGAATTCGCAAACAATCGTTGTCCTAACATTTAATTTTAAACACAGATGTTATAGTGATGTGTCGTAATCCAACAGACATGGCTGCGCTTGAGCTGAACTGGGTGGTAATTTGTAGGTCTTCGCAATTTTCTCGGTTTTTAATTTGTCTTTTGAGAAAAATCTGTACTTTTCAGTGTTTTGTGGAGGAAAATGTGACCTCGGTTTCGAAAATTTAATCGATACTCAATACTTCTGCTAAAAATTGAACCCTTCACTCTTCTAGACCATTTAAAATTTCGTTTGTTTACAGACGAGGGACAGGCGATGTTTGCTAGATTGATGAGCAGTGTAATTTAACGCGCTAAATACTGCATATTTTATTAACTGATTCTTTTTACTCTGAATTTTCCTCTGCAGTGGTGAAACTCCAGAAAACAAGGCAAATATTATTCAAGGTGAAAAATTGCAAAATGTCTGTGATTTTTCATTCTAATCAAAAGTTACTTGGTTTAGAAAGATGACCTGATTGGCTTTTTTTTGTTCTAAAACTTGAAAGATTCAGGTTTTAGATCCTCCATCAAACTATTTAGGACATTTTTTTCTCACCAAAAGAAAGGAAGGCCTCCAAGTGGCATAAGACTATTCCTGGGTATAGCTATCAGCTTACATCTTTTGCAAGAAGCAAACAATTTTTCAAGAGTGTATCTTGATGAAAACATTATGTCTTAGGTCAAATGTTTGAGCATTAGTTTCATTCTGAATGAAGGTCATAATTTTATTATTCATAACATTTTTTTTGCAAGAGTTGGGCCATGAGTTAACAAAAATCTTAGCATCAAAATGTTTACTGCATTGAATGTTGACCTTTTGAAATGGTGTTTTGAACAAGCAAGACTTTTTCTTTGGCAACAACACCAAAAGGCCCTGCCATTCTGAATTAGGTGTTAATGAAGACTTTTGATACACCTAAGATTAGATATATGAAAACTGGGAATGTAACTCAGTTTTAGGAGATGGATAAACTAAGTTTGGATGCATTAAGACCAGCCATGTTTGGGAGAAAATATTTCACATGTGGTTGATAAGTTTCTGTTCTCACTGTGAGAACTCTGTGCTGGTTGGGTCACCAAATTGTATAATTTTAATTTTATTGGTGTTGACAATAAGATGACTAAATCATTTTGTAGGGCAGACAGATACTTTGCTTTCTGACGAAGGTATAGAACAAGCCCGACTTGCTGGAAACAAGTTAAATGATGAAAAGTTCTCTCATATTTTCTCAAGTGATTTGAAAAGAGCTCGAAAGGTATGCCAAACTAGATTTTTTCCTTTGTTGTCAGTGGAAGCTGATTTAATGTTAGACAGCAGAGAGGATAGAGAATAAAAATATGATGAAAATTAACATTGTTCCTATGGAGTTTTTTCCTGGTTGAAAGCTGAAAAAAGGAGTTATCTGGTTTCATTTTAGCACCTCATTTTTCCTAGTTGTTATCTACCATCAATCACAGTTTTTCTGTGGTTATCTGGCCTAGTTGGTCAATGTTAGTTTTATATCTTAGCTTGACTAGTTAAATGTAATTTCCTCTGGCATCTTTCAGACTGCAGAGGAGATTATCAAGAAAAATAATTGCTGCTCTCACATAAATATTGTAGAGGATTCTCGTCTTAGAGAAAGAGTGAGTATTGAATATTTGATTCGTACATACCATCCTCTTTGTATCTTCTCAAAGTCTGCCTTCATTTGGTTTGTTTGTCCTTTGATAAATTGTTCAAATTATTGGAAGTAGTTCATTGTGACAACACAGTATATGTAGTCATAAAGAAATAGATATGTTTTGGTTAACTGCTTGCAGTCTCTTTTTAGTCTCAATTTGAAATGGTCTAGAAATTATAGAGTAGAAAATATTACAATAAATTATTTTCTTTGTCCATTTACAGGGCTATGGTGAAGCAGAAGGAGTGTCCAACCAAAGGTTTAAACAAATGGCAGTGGACAACAACGTGAAGACAAACACATTTACACCAAAGGGGGGAGAAACCATTGCTGAACTGAAGGAAAGAGCATCCAAGTTTTTGAACTCCTTAATACATGAAATTGGAACTTCACACTGTAGCAATTCTGGTAGTCCCATTCAGAATGACATTTGCTTCAATAATGAAATCATCAATGACCCACAGACCTCAAAATGTGAGACACAGAAACAAAAACAGACATCACAGCTAGCTAATGTTCTAGCTGTTTCTCATGGTGGATTTATAAGGCAGCTTCTGCTCCACTGTATGAATGATTTGCCCTCCAAGTTTCCACCAGGATCCAAAAGGAGAATTTCATTTACTTCTCCAAACACTGGCCTATCAAGGTTGAAAATATATTTGAAAAAAGAAACAAAATTACCAGAGTTTGTTGAGTGCTGTTATTTATATAATGCAGAACATCTTAGCTAAAAAAGTTTCCCAAATTGTCTCTGGTTGACACTCCTGGAGGTGGGTTTTTTTAATTCCAGTCTGGTACTTACAACAATTTTGCAATATTTTCTTTGCAAGCAGTGTTATTTTTTAACATTATAATTAAGGTGAGATCTCTTTACTCCTGTATTTTAGTCCATAGAATGACCTGTGGGCAAATGGTTGAATAAAATGATTTTTCTCAACAAGTATTCAAGTTCAAGATGGATAGGTTTCTTTCTCTTTGTTCATTATACCATACTCCTGGATGAATTATTCTAAAACGTTTAATGACAAATTAAAGTGTTCAAATGTCAATTTTGTGTTATGGTGAATTGGTAATTACATTTTACCTCAAAGGGAATTATCTTACTTTGATCTGCACTTCTACTCAAAGGGTTTGTCTTCTTTCCTCTTTGGAAAATTCCACTTTTCCTTTCCCCCAAAAATTATGAATATAGGAGATGAAGTTAGCTTAAGGTTGGTTGAGCAATCCTTGATCTTTGTTTGGAAAGCTCAGTTGTTTAGTTGATAAATCAAATATAACACTTTTCCACTTGAAATATTCTGAAAAAAGGGGTACATTTCTAGTTATTCTCCTTTTCCTGCTTTTATTCCCTGAAACCCTGAACCATCTGCAACCCCTTATTTCCCAGAAACCCTGAGCTATCTATAACCTCTTTTTCTCCTTGAAACCCAGATCTGCCACTCCCCCACTATAAGGGACAACAGCCATTGATAAGAATTAGTGAAATGCAGTCTCACAGTTTTAAGAAATCATAAATACTATTTTAGTACTAAGACAAAGAGAATAAAAAGCCAGGCATTACATAAAAAATGTACATGAAGCTGTACAAAATGCTAGAGTAAGTTTTTCTTTGTGCACTGGGATTGAGTATTTTAGCTAATTTCCTTTTTGTAATTTTTGTTTTTTTGTGTGTGTAATCCATGTCATACTAAAAATAAACATAATACTAATAACAAAATCAAGAAGAGAGAAGCTCTGACTGTTTTAACAATGAAGGTTGTGGCGAGTCTACCTGTTTGATCAAACACCTTAAAAAACACAGTATGACCAAGCTTCTTGAAAGAATCTTTTTATGTCCAATATATATATTTAAGCTTTATAGTTCCCTATATTACATAAATTGGTTGACAATAACAAACTGATCTAAGTGTAATTAGTAAAACCTGCCTCTAAACTACCTTAGTTTAACTATATAATTATAATATTTTTATTTTGTTTGGAAACAGCTTTTTCAAAGAATTTCCTCTATCACCACAATACAAAAATATGGTGCATCTCCGAAGGAATTTTCCAAGCCAGCTGCCAGTTTTTTTTGTTAGCAGAACCAGTTTTTATACCAGAAATACCTTTCACCAAGTTTAAAGAGCACTTTGCATATGGTAAGTTAAAAATTTGAAGAAATAAAACAGGTTTTTACAAGAATGATGTTCACTGGACAATGTGCTCACAGACCTTGTTCACACCATAATTAAGTTCACTTGGACATAGTTTTCTTGTTTTTTTTGTTTTTGTTTGATGTGTCCAAAGTGTTTGTCAGAAAGTTTGCCTAATAAATGTTCTAAGAACAGAACAAGAAGTGTGCAGGACAGTTAAATTAACATGTATGTGGAGAGATAAGAAATAAGTGAAAATATGTACCACTTTACACTTGAAAACTCCCCTGGTACTTAAGCTCCACAACTTGAAGCAATTGTATGTTCAGTACAGTTAAGCTGCACTGCTTTAGATAAACATGTAAAAATGTTTAGTTCAAAAATACTACCTAGGAAAAGAGCTCCATAGCCTACATCGTTTGAATAAGTACACTAGTAATAGTCTTTAAATGTCAGTAAATTTATCGAGTAATAAGAAACCCCCATAGTACAGAACAATTCACCACCATGGTGCAGTTTGTATCCACAAAAACAAAAGAAAACAAAAACATCCAACCAGGGAATAAAGCAACATATCTTGACTTCACAAACACCCAGTAGATTTGAATTTCATATTTGATCAACTAGGAGAACAAGTCAGCCTATTTCTGTCAATTTAGAAGTAAAATTAAAGAGAAATAATGGGAAAAAACTGACAAGAAAAAAACATTCTTAAGTCTTGCTCACAATTTGGTTTCATTGCAAGTTTTAGTTAACCCCTTCACTCCATGGAGCGACAATAAGTAATTAATGCTTACATTCGCACTTCACCGTCAAGAATAAAAGTAATTAGAAGAAAGAACAAGAACAAGGAGTATCTTTCAATATCTAATTGTTAATTCTCCACTCTAGCTACTACTTATTTCCTTGTAAATTCATTATGAGAATTTGATGTTAGATCAGGATGACAACTTCTAGCTGATGAGTTTGAGTATTCTCATTACCTGTTTGTTGAATAGTGTATGGAAAGTCTAGGGAGAAGTTTCATGTTAATCAATCGCTTGTAAGTTAAACGGTTAAAAACAGACTAAGTAGAAATATGTGGCAGACAGTGAAGTGATTTGATATTATTGAAGTCTCAGAAGTGAAAGGGTTAATAAGCAAATGTAAAGGAATAGCTTTTTCTCAAAAGATTAAGGTTAAAATGCTCCCCAGTCATAACATACTATTTATGCATTTCCCACAAAATTTTCCTTGTTTTTTAGAATATTGATAGCAGTTAATAGCTCAGAGAAGATTAAAAATTTTTGATATCTGCAACTTAAGACCTGGGCAGAGCCGACAGTCATCTGAAATGCATCGATTAAAAATGATTGATTTCTTCTTTAACTTTGTAACTCATGACTAAATGCTGTATCACAAACAACCCAAAGCATTATCAACTTGCTCTGAAACCATTTTCCTTATCATGTTTGGGTAGTTCTAGTTGTTCAAATGGCTGATGTTTTTTCATTTACACGGTACAAGTTATTCAATAAGTAGAACTTGAAAGAATAAATTTTACCAAGGGAAACAATCGATATACATATAAATGTTCTAGAAAGCAGTTACTATTATTTTTAGTCTTTAACTAGTCGATAGATATGATGCTGAGCCCCGTGTTCACTAGTTGATACTTCAAACACGTAGGCAAGGCAAAGCAAGGTTTCTTGTGTCTCCCTGTTTGATAAAACCTAAAAATAAATGATAAATCAATCAATAAGGCTTAACTGTTAGCCACTTTCCAAAAACCCCATAAGCAAGTCTAAAATAAGCATGTCCATGGATGATGGCAGTGCAGGCTGTACCCTGGCAGCAATTAATTAATTACCTTCATGCTTTAAAATCTAACTTCAGTATGTATATATTCTCCATGCTGTTCTCTACACTTTTCCTAAGTTGCTGGCATGGAGAATTTGTTAAACAATCAAGAGCTTCTTTAGAAAGTGATCCTTTCCTTTATCCTTGCGAACTTAATGCGTGATGCAAGGGCAGGGCTTGACACTACCTTTTCAACTTACTAGCCAAGTGGCTAGTGACATCTTAGGTGTTTTTAGATTTTATGACAATTTCAGTCTGTTCACTACCCAAACTGGCTAGTGGAAATTGTAAACCACTAGCCAAAACTGAATTTATTCTAGTATGTGGCTAGCGGGCTACCATTAGTGTCGAACCCTGAAGGGTGATAATGGATGTTGGTCTTTAGGGTCAGAAGGTTGCAAGTTTATCTGAATTATTTTGTTCCAAGTTTGCATCCCCACATTCACCACAGTTATTACAACCTGCCTGTCTACTCAACTAATCAGGTTGGACAATTTTATCACAAGTTTTCAAATTCACAATACAAGAGCACCATACTGGCTTGAACAGAGCCTGGGAACAAAAGTGGAGTGCCCACTTGCAACAATTGACAATGCAATGCAATATGAACTTACAACTTGCACTGAGATACGTACTACAGGCAATTTCATTGTTGTGGCATGACAAGTTGAATGAAATTATTGCAAACTTTATTCTCACCAAAAGCCCACTGAATTCAGTTCCCTAGTGACACTTATAGACTTACTTGA
Source organism: Stylophora pistillata (assembly GCF_964205215.1). Classification (NCBI taxonomy): domain Eukaryota; kingdom Metazoa; phylum Cnidaria; class Anthozoa; order Scleractinia; family Pocilloporidae; genus Stylophora; species Stylophora pistillata. The sequence goes on from NC_142519.1 coordinate 8,691,792, forward strand.
AGAATAGTGAAGTTCTCCAGGACACTGTTCATCATGTACTTTTCAGGTAACTGTTTAAGTTTGTGAACAAAATTGATCATGTATTCGCACATTGGTGACCTGTGAATGCGGTAAACAAACCGACTGTTTTCAAAGTGGCCAAATTCAGTCTGAAAGAAAGAAGAAAAAAAATTCCACACTTATGTAAGAAAGAACATTTAAACAGCTCAACTTTAGTTGCTATAGCCAAAGTACATGTAGCTAAAAAAAAGGGTAAAAGGGATGACAGCATCCAAATATATCTATGATGGGTCTTTTCATGCCTATAGAAACTTAACACATGTACAATATCTACTTGAACAGGCTAGATATTTCACCAATACTCTCACCAAAATTAATGATGTCTGCCTGGTAAGAACAGATTGAGGGCTTTGATTAATTAATCATTATTTCTTAACATTTTTTCTTACCTCCACCTTTTCCACAACTTGCTTACCAAATGAACAAACTTTTGTGGAACACGTTATGGTCATATTTTCATTTGACTCATAACTGGAAAGAGAACAAAGGCTTTCCATTAGTAACAAAGTTACCTTAGTTGTCGAGTTCAAAACAGGTGGCCAAGAAGTTGTGCAGGCAACTTTATCCTCCCTAAATAATTATCACCACACAATATTATTCTTTTAGGAAACAAGTTACAGCACCTAAAGAGTTATATACAATTTCTAGTATGAAGAGAAGTATAAACCAAATAAATTATAGCTAAACTTCATTTGAAACAATATCTTTCTTTTAGATAGTTCAGTGATAATTGTAAAAAATTATTCAATTTAATGATTGAACTATTTCAAAATGAGAAACTCACGTGCTTGAAACACCATAAAAGGCTCCAGCTTCATCGTGTATGTTTGTATTTAGATCGGCCTAACAAGGAAAAATCAGAAAAACCCTTTACACGTCATCGTTTCAATGCTCTTAATTCTTGTACATGTTAATCAACTAGTCTTTTCTTTCTTTTTCTCTTTGGTTAATGATTATCTATTTTGTTATTTCTTAGCATGGGGGTTTGTAAGTGGGTTGGGTTTCAAATTTGTTTGTTTGTAGGGGATAGGGAAAGGTAATTTACCTAGTAGGGGACAACCTCGTCCTACTGTAAATTTCCCTTCCTTTGGCAAATTATTAAATAAGTAAAAAAATAAATAAATCATTAACAACTATTCACAAAAGTGGAGGTGGTTAGTGGTGGATATTTACCTAGCCGCAAAGTGGCGAGGTAAATATCCACCGCTAACCACTGACACTGAGGTGAAGAGTTGTTTCAGTATATACTAAAACAGTGAGATAATATGTAGACCACCATCATTATTTTAATTTGAGTGATTTCTTCGCTTGTCACAGATGCAAACCAGGATGCCATTTTTTCCTGAGTTGCTCGGAAGTAAACAGTTAACAACTATTCACCAAAGTGGAGGTGGTTGGTGGTGGATATTTACCGAGCCGCAAAGCGGCGAGGTAAATATCCACTGCTAACCATCAACACTGAGGTGAATAGTTGTTTTAGTATACATTAAAACAGTGAGATAATATACACCACCGTCGTTAATTTGAGTGATTTCTTCGCTTGTCACGGATGCAAACCAGGACGCCATTTTTTCCCAAGTTGCTCGGAGGTAAATAGCAAAGGATATTCGGAGTTTGACTAGCCAATCAGAGCGCGCCTTCAACGCTATCCACTGTTTTAGTATATACTAACAAAGGATATTTGGAGTTCAACTAGCCAATCAGAGTGTGCCTTCAACACTATCCACTATTTTAGTATAAACTAAATAATAATAGCAGTGACCATATTCTCCACATTCTTCTCCAAACAATTCCTTGGTACTGACAAGTAGAATTCATTTAACAATCAAAGCTTCTTGGAAATCATTCGATTTATTCTCATTATCTTAAAATGTAAAGAGAAGTCAGATGCTGGTCACTATTAAGGTTTTAAGGGTTAACTAGGGGTAGTGTGTCTATATAATCAAAACTAACAACCAAAAAGAAAATGAGACTTCATTCATACTTCATGAGATAGCAAAATAATACTGACAGTACTGCTTACCCAAAATTTCACTAAGAAAAATACTGCTTGGGGTCCCTTGTCATATAACTCTTTGAGGCCTCCTTTCTTCTCCGGAAACTTGTCATAAATCTGACGAATGTCGACTGCCTGCAATTCAACAAAAGAAGAAAAAATATTAGTGATTATGTGATCAGTTGTCCAAATATATTTTGCTGCCATACTGACACAAACTGCATAAAAAACTGCTTAGTCACACATACACAATTATTTTTGTGCTATACAAACTGTAATAGAGCACTGGATTGTGCTGTGGGCGGTCAAGGTCAACGGTTCGAGCCCCTGCCGGACCAACACTCAAGGTCTTAAAATAACTGCGGAGAATGCGCTACCTTTCTACAATATCAAGAAATGGATAGACATTCTAGTCTTCTCGAATAAAGATGAATAAATGGTAGGTCCCATCTCCTGCATCTATTGATTAGTTAATTTGGTTAAGCAGGGGACGTTAAAGAACCCACTCACGAGATTACTGTGATGTGGTCTGCCCTTTTTACTGGGAATTGGGGGGGATCTTCAAATAAGTTTCCTTCGATTGTTTGTAAACTGCTGATGCAGTCCGGCCAAAGTCCCCCGAAAAGTGTTGTGATGCATTTGATCATATCCACATGCTAATTTGCACAACATAAATATCAAATAATTATTATTAATATGATAATTATTATTATTAATAAAGAGTTCATGATGTTGGAAATTGTTGGCAGTCCACTACTGTCAAACCTCAATTTACCAAATTTTTTGATTATCCAGACTCGCCTTGCTGGTCCTATTTTTTCATGAAAATTAATCAGTCTCATTTGAGACCTGCACCGACTTTTTTCCATCAAACAAAGCAGATGAACCAAAACAACATTAACTTTATTTCAATGATACAGCTTCAAAGAATTTAAGACTTAATGACACAAACAAGTCAGTATTTTAAGTTGTAAAACATTGTCAAAAAAAAAAAAAACGTTCATGTAAACACTTTGGCTACCATTGGCAATGATGCACAATAATTTCAGAATTTACTTTTTTGAGAACTTACTTTGATACACAATATCAATTAAATATGGTACACATTCAATCATGCATACTACTCCACCCAGTCTCCAAGAGTCAGGATCATCAAAATTTGACAGTATAATGATGATCAATGAAATTGCATTCAATAGCCCATTTCCGAATTACCCTTCATTTTCAAATCAGTCCTCGTGCTCATCCTTTCATATGATAATAAGTTTTCATTCACATGCAAATTAAACTCATTTTCACAAGAATGGTTGAGCACCAGGCCTTGTTATGAAAAAGGGGCCAAGGGTAATTTGGAAATGGGCTATTCATGTGTTCTAATTAAATGTTTTACCTCAAGATGAGGGTCACCAAGGTCCGTGTTTGGTCCCAAGTGAACAAACAAATGCTTGTGGTACTAAAGAAAGGAATGAGGAGGAAGTTAAGTTAAAATTCAAGCTTAATACTAGTTCAAATACTAACTATCAAAGCTGTTTCTTTTGTCTTCATTTACACTTTATCATGCTAACTGAACATTTGCCCAGCAACTGAGGATTCTGAAGTACCCATAGCTGATAAAATGTAAAAGACACCATGGTTTATCCAGTGTAACACATTCATGTGTATATCTTCAATTTGAAATTAATAGCTAACACATTTATCATGGAGACTCTATTTACCGACTCTGGTTCCATTCGCTGTTGTTCAAGAAATGCTGAGAAGTCCACCAGCCGCAAGGGCTAAAATCAAACAACATCAATTTCATCAAAATAATTTCAGATTAGAAAAACAAGGATAGAACAAATTAACATAAGGAGGCTGAAAGGTTCTCTCTATCACTACCAGCACCTGAAAGCCACTTCTTTGCACTGGTGACCACATACAAGCATCTAAATTCCCTTTACAGTAACACTCATGACTTAAAAATTATAAGGACATGAGAAAAAAAAGACATGCAGAGCTTGACAATAACTTTTCAACTGACTAGCCAAGTGGCTTGTGTCAACTTAGATGTTACAACAATTTCAGTTTGTTTACAAGCCAAACTGACCACTGAAAATCGAAAACCACTAGCCAAAACTGGATTTCTACTAGTCTGTGGCTAGTTGGCTATCACTAGTGTGAACCCCTGACCCCTGGGGGGGGGTACTGCCATATATGGGCTACATAGGTATGTGCTGCTGTGAAGGGTATGGTTTTCAAGCAGTTTACTCTAGGATAGGGTATATAAATCAGAGCGTTTAGGTCTAAAATAGGGTATCATTTTTCAGGAAACTGATCAATTGGTTGAAGATTTTATCTAGACTAGGGAAACCAGGAATTGCCACTCAAACATATAAAAAAATCAAATCGACAAGTTGAAATTTCTGCAACTCAGCCCCAGGAGTAAAAGCAAAGAAAGTGTCAATAGATGACTATCATAAAACAGTACTGGATATTATTAACTGTCAAAATTTGGGATTCAGATGGAAGTCGGTGGTTTTAATACTGGTTAAAATTAAACAATTTATTGTTCCTTGTAATAGCGTACGTGCCTGCTTGGCATACCTCAGCCCCGGAGCTCAGCATGTAACTTGCAACGCGACCAAGTTGAATACGGGGTTGAAAATCAAAAACCCGTCCAAAATTAGGACTCATTTAGGACTAATCCTCGAGACTATACAAGAAGGAAAGTGGACTAGCTTTCTTGTAACTTAGAGAAAGAAGGTAAGTGCTTCTTTTTTAGCTGGAAAACAGCTACTCTAGGATAGGGGGAGTTTGGAGAGTTTACTCTAGTATAGGGTAGCAAAATTCAGCTGAAATAGCTCTAGTATACGTTAAGGGTTCCAGGGTCCCAGCAGCACATCCCCACCCAGAAAATCCTAAAGTACCCCCCCTGACCCCCCGGGCCCCTGACATAACCAACGACTCAACAAGCTCCTGATTGTGTTGCGGCCAGTACTGTAGTCAGTGTCAATGGGAATGTATAGAGAACAGTAAGGAGAGCATGCATCATGATTTTTAGATACAAAGGATTTGAAAATCAAATCCAAATAGTAATAATTACCAACTATTCACCAAAGAGGAGGTGGTTGGTGGTGGACATTTAAAGAGCTGCAAAGGGGCGAGGCAAATGTCTAATGCTAGCCACTCACACTGAGATAAACAGTTGTTTTGGTATACACTAAAACAGTGAGATAATATATCACAAATAGACAATTTTTACTCATTTATTCCTGCAAATAAGTAGAATATTTTCAGGTGCAATTCATCAACGAGTTGCTTTGAGGTGAATGGTAAAGAATATTTAGACTATTATTCGGATATCTACTGTTTTAGTAAATACCAATAGTAAACAGTGGACATTGATTAAAAAAAAATTGTAAATTAAAATTCAGAAAACACTGCAGCATTAATAATACAGTAGGTGTCCTTACTAGCTGCTGTTCAACAGATCTCTGAGGCCATGATGAGCTGCCATGTGCAGCAAAAGTTGGTGGTGTAGAGGACACAGTACCCCTGCTAAGTGTGACACTTCTCTGCAAAAAAAAAAAAAAAAAAAAAAGAGAACATACAAAACGACATCACACCATGTACTGCACTCTATTGATTAATTTTTTAAGGAAAACAAAAATGTAGCTGGAAACTAGTATTCAAAAATAGAGAAGGAGGTAAACTTTGTCCTGCTCTCACTGGGTACATATAAAATTTCACATTTCATCAGAGAACATACAAAACATGAAATCACAACACGTACTGCACTCTGTTGGTTAGTTTTTTAAGGAAAACAAAAAAATCCCAGAAATTATTTCAAAATAGAGATGCATGGAATTAAACTTTGTCCTGCTCTCACTGATTTCTTAAAAAATTTCAAATTTCATCATCAAACCTGGCAATCTTCGGGTATTATTCAATCTCAATCCATCCTGTAAAAATTACTGTACAGTAAACTTACCATGTCTTCAGGAGTGCTGACAACAGCTCCTGTGGGGCTTGCAACTGATGCTGTAGACACAACACTACCAGGTACACTGGCTTGGACTCCTGGACTGCCATATGGAGCTTGTGAAGCATTGTTATAACTACCTGGTACTGGCTGTCCTGCACTAGACTGCCAGTATTGTTGCTAAAACAAACAAAATAAACAAACAATACATAATTTGACTGAAAAATGAATATCCCTGGAATGTACTCTTTATTCGCACTATTTCAAGAGGTTACTACAGATGATAAAAGTCCGAATATATAAGAAACAGTAAATTACATCAATAATCAAAAGTAAAATGTGCACAGTGACCAGAATAGCATAGCTTTCGAGTTCGCCACTGTCTCCCCCTCCCCCCCCCCCCCGAGAAAAAAAAAACTCCAGGTTAAATTTGTAAATCTATAAAATACAGGTAACCATACAGACAGACATACAGACATCTATATTTATACAGGATAGCCCCTTCAGTGTAGTAAACACTGGTATCAACGGGGGTCCTGTTACCCACCTAACCCACCCCAGGGAGGACATCCATCACACAGTAATCTCGTGCGTGGGAAATTAACGTCTCCTACCCCAACCCTGCAGAAGACGGGACCTCCATTTATTCGTCCCTATCCGAGAAGACTAGAAAATCTAACCATTTCTTGATGTTAAAGAAAGGAAGCATATTCTTCTCAGTTAATTTTAAGACCCTGAGTGTTGGTCCGGCCGGTATTGAACTCTCGACCTCCCGCACAGCAGTCCGGTGCTCTCCCAATTGAGCTAACCAGGCGGCGGTCTGAGCTAACCAGGCGGCGGTCATAATTACTTTTGGTAGCAAACAGCACTCTAATCAGAGTGTTCATAAAGTTTTCTTTTTGTTTCTAAAGATTTGTACATTATACAGGTGGAAGAACAAAAGGACATGTAGTCCCCTACTAGGTTCATCAGCCTAAATCCAACCCACCCATTCCAACCCGGGAAAGGACATCCATCACACAGTAATCTCGTGCATGGGAAATTAACATCTCCTACCCCTCCTGCAGGAGACAGGACCTCCATTTATTCATCCCTATCCGAGAAGACTAGAATATCTAACCATTCCTTTCACATACTTCATAATAATTGATAAAGGGGGTTAGCATTAGCCCTTCGTCAGAGGGGCTAATAGGCAAAATCTCTGTGATGAAATTCTTTATGATGACCAGCTTTGAAATTCTTTATGGTGGCCAAACACTCAAAATGTCAGCTTTGAAATTCTTTATGATGGCCATTTTACACAATCAACTCACTTGAGAAAACCAAATCATATCTTATCCCAGCTTTTCCAAAGGGGTCAGTCTTAAAAAAAATACTGTGATCCCAAAAATTGGTTTAAGCTGGTTAATCCGATGACCTTAAAAAGACCATAGAATGGATAATAATGCAATTTGAAGAGTGAAGTTTTAGAAATATCTAATGTTAAAAGTTTTGAGAGTACATGGTATTTCATATTAATTAACATCCTACTGGACGTACCTGGTATCCTTGGCTTTCATTGTTAAATGCTGGCATTCCAGCTGCAGCCAGAGCCTTGCTGTGAAGTACGGAAGCTGACACGATTTGCGCTGATGACATTGATGCCATAGTCTGAAGAGCTTTGTCTCGTGCAGCCTGGTCCTATGTAAAATGTTGATAAAAAAATCATTAATCTCAAAATTACTTCCGAACGCTAGAAATACATTTGACACTTACAACCTGAAAAAATGTTTAGGATTAAAAAAAAAATGGGAAGAATAAGATGACATGAAAAAGCTTAGAAAAGGTTGTGGTTATTTGTGTTCAAACACAATGACTTTAATTAATTATAATAAAATACCATCATTTATCTCCTAATTCATGTCATGATTCCAAGGTTTCAACCGCCTCCCGGTTAGCTCAATGGATAGAGCGCTGGACTTTAGTGTGGGAGGTCGAGGGTTCGAGCCCCGGCCGGACCAACACTCAAGGTCTTAAAATAATTGAGAAGAATTTGCTACCTTTCTATAACATCAAGAAATGGTTAGATATTCTAGTCTTCTCGGATAGGGACGAATAAATGGAGGTCCCGTCTCCTGCAGGATTGGGGCAGGAGATGTTAATTTTCCACACACGAGATTACTGTGTGATGGGTGTCCTCCCCTGGGGTGGGATGGGTGGGTTAGGACAGCAGGTCCACATCAGCTATTACAGCTGCCAAATTAATCAACCTGCTTAAAACAAATAAATGAACTTCAACTGTACAGTACGATTCAACTCCAGGTGACAAGGCCAACTGGTTCTGCGCTACTTTACAACAGGATGCTTAACACTGACTTTTGGTTTCAGACAACTGTGATTGGTGAATTGCAACTCTTAATAATGGATACGCTTAGTGCTTTAACATTTAACACCTACAATATACACTTGTGTACAAACCTTAATTTTTGCATGCACTTCTCTTGGTTTTCTCCGGGCTAACACCTGAATGTGACTTGAAACCTATCAAACACAAATAAACAAAATAAGCAGTGTGACCAACCTTAAGTTTGCCTTGAATCTCCCTTGCCTTTTTCCTTGCTAAGACTTGAATGTGACTGGAAACCTATGTAAGACAAAAATTTGAAAAAATCTAAACTTTTACCCAGTAAGTAGCCAGCTTGAAAATATTTCGGCCTGAACCAATCTCGACTTTTGTTTGGATGAGTGCTACATTAAAAAAAAAGTTTTTCTTTTTTTTTCTGGGATCATTTTGTTCATTTTTCTCAATAAAAAAGAACGTTATGATTTGGCACCAAAAAAAGAAAAAATGGAACAGTCAAGCTGAAAGAGGTACCCATTCTTCTGAATTTCTCATAGCATACTAGTAACAGGTGCATGGTAAATTGGGTAGTCCATGCACTGTCAGAGTCAAAACACTATCTAGTCTGTAACTCCTGGATTTAAAATGGTTACCTGTTTCCTTGTTCTTGTTTTTCCAGTTCTCAGCTTGATGTACCGAGCAATCAACTCATTGCGGCCTGCACTCAAACAAAAAAGAAGTTTCAATTTTAATTTCATAATTTAAGACAACTGGGGCTTAATTTTTGATTACCTTGAGAAAAACTCATTATCAGTTAATGTTTCTTCAACTCATCTTAAAATAGGAGAAAACTGAATGTGGTCTCAGAACATTTAAGTTCTATCAACATCCTTTACAGAAGAAAATTAAATACTGCCTTACATTTCTCTCAAAGATAAGTTTGAGCATTGCCTAAGGTTACGAGGTGTTTTTAAGAAACCCACTCAGAAAACCCTTCTTCACATTATCAAAGGTGATTTCAAAGCGACCACTTTCATTACAGAAAGTAAACTTTAGTTTGTTAGCTAAAACAACTTGGAGACAAGATCTGGGCTTGCATGTACCACCCATACTTTTGATGAGAGGCATTACCTTTTCTTGAATTAAAAATACTTCAGAATAATTGTTACATTAAGCATAAATGTTGTTTAAAAATTGACAAAACAGAAAAAAAAAAACAGTAGTTTTAAACTTTCGGTCTTTAAAGTTGGAATTGTAATTTTTTTTTTTCAGTATACAGAGATTTCTTAATCATTCCCAAGGACCAAACTGCCCGAACTGTGGTCGGGGGATAAAAGATAAGATTTATAAGAAAATTAACATCGTGTTGCCGAGAAAATAAAAAATTATAATTGATTATTTTGAACTAAACTCGAAGAATACAAAGCATCACGGACTTCAGACAGATTACAGGAAAAGGAAAAGTGTGGGAGACATCACCAAAGCATTCTCATGAATGTATTTTTAGTTAAGCATATTCTATTAGCATAGCATTTTATAATATTCCATTCAAATTGCTCGATATTTTCCATGTGGCATACTAATCAGATACAAATATATATGTCTTTGTTCCACAAAACACAAAAGTTAGAAAAAAGCTGATTTCTTTATAATTTCACGTTCGCCATCATTTTAACCCAATAAACTAAACATGCATTCCAACAAAATAATTTGAGATCCTTTGTCACAAAAGCAATGTAAAACATATGCTATTCCTAAGATCACAACGGTTCTGGGAGACAAAATTGCTGTGGCGATGAAAATGATTTTCGACCTATAAATCGTCCGCAAAATTGTCAAGTTAGTCTTCAAAAACACAAATTAAGCAAAATTGATGAGTTTTACTGATGATGCAACCGCTGTGGTAAAGGGTTAATGCAAAACTGCGAGATACATAGCGAGCATATTTCAAACAATTGAACACGCGTAGCTGCCTACACTATGCGTTCGTGACATCTTATCATGGAGCTGATTTTTTAGTTGCTCACCGAAAACCGCCGAGTAGCGTTCAAGTATGCTAACATTTTCATGAACTCTAGCTGGACAGCTGCCACGAGGGATCAGTGTTAGACTGTGAGTGCTGAATGCCAATAATATGTAGTTATTACAACAAGAGATCGCGTTTAGTTGTTCAGTTGATATAAACAACTCAACTGTCCATTCCATGCCTTCGTGGAAAGCGCGGTATGTAGTGTCAACATTCTCTCTATTCTTAACAAGCCAGTCGTTTCTCATGTTAGAAATAGTTTCAAACTAAGTGACTTATGCAAAAGGAGCAAGCAACTTCGTTAGTGACCATAGTTTAGGTTTCCGGGTAGAGCAATATTATAACAATCGACGCTTGACGAACTAAACAAATTCGACGACAAGAATGCGCTACTCACCGTACATTTTCCCTTCATCAGAGAGAATAATTTTTCGCCGCCCACAAGGAGGGTAAATAGCCAGAGCCTCCTGGAAGGACTGTTCGATATCTGGCGACCAAACTCCTTCGGCATCATTGGCCATGTCGACGGGGCTTTTGGTCGCGCTGCCCTCGTCGGCCGAGTTAGTCATTTCGAGGTCCTCGTGGTCCGAAATCTTGGCGGTTTTGTTGGAAACACTGAGTAAAAAATGATCTTAACTGGAGGGAATCTCCAAATACTGTTTATTCTGACCCAGTAGACTTCTAACTGATGGCTTGATCAGTCGTTCCGGAAGCACAAGTCTGGAAAAATGAAAAAAATTCGAACGATTCAACAGGCCAATCGAACATTCGAAGGGGGAAAATCTATCGGATGATCTGAAACCATTCTAACTTTCGTGTAACGTACCTAACCACACAGAATTCTCCAAAATACAAGAGGAATGATTGTAACGTCGTCCTTCGAAAAATCACCTGGAATTAGCAACTTGCCCTTTACTTGAGTGAAAACGGAGGCTAGCAAAGAATGCGAGGAATGACACAACTATGCCTGGCGCGCCCACAAAAGACTTGAGCTATTTCTTCCTAGAGGGGGGTCAATGACATTTCCTTTCGTCACGCATTTGTTCAAGAAGAATTCGAAGCTCGCGTGGTTCGATGCCCAAACACGGGGATAGAATTCGAAGAATGTTTTCTTTAACGCAAAGGTCTTCAAATTATACTTAATCTCGCTGAGTATTTTTCTCTTACAATTTTTGGAAAAGAGGATCAATTAATGGCTTCTTGGAATCGTTAGCTATAAATTTAGCACCTGATCAAAGGCAAGTTTCTCAGTACACTGTTTGGTTGCGTTGTGAAGAGTCAAAAATATGATTAGTATACCACGTCGCTCTACGCATATTTTAGAAAAGCTCTGAATTGTGATTGGCTGAGGTCAAACACACCCTATTATATCAAGATTAGGTATACTCGAGACCCCATTACTGTGTTTAAACAACAAAAAAACTTTATTCCAACTCAAGAGAAAAAGTGTTTCCAAGTTGGTTTGTTCGCTTTAAATTGCGGACGCCCCCTACCCGTACAGTTTTAATTATTTACTCTGAATAATAAATCGACCTTTAGTTTTTTCCTCGTTAATTTTTCCTTTTGGTTCCCGACAGACTAGATCATAAAGAGAACCAGTTAGCACATCCTGGAACTGAATACACTTGGCCATCGTCTCTGAGTTCATAACCGCTTCCCCATTCACAAGACGGGATTTTCTAAATCATAGAGACACTGATTTGAGTTTCTGTAACTGGTCTCGTGTTCTTCCCATTTCCCTTGCGTTTCTATTAAGTTCAGTTACACGATCACTTGATGAGGTACGAGTGGTTTGACTCAGGAAATCGTGACATGCTCCAAGTGCCAGTGGCTTAAGATCCGAAGACAAACGTTATTTAATTCTCTTGAAGCCAAGCATCAATGGCTGCTACTCTCCCCAAAAAGTGTTGCACTAAACCACCTGCAGAACTCGACCACAACTGATATACGCTTCAGTGATCTTTAGTTGAACGCAGTGGACTGAACAAATTCAAATGCGTCGCGTAGAAATTTCTTATTTTGCCCGTGATATCAGAATGACATTTAACCCTTTGTTCAGGTGGCCCTTTGTCGTGAATTGACGGGGCTGATTAACAAGACAATTGAACTAAACTTGACTCAGGAACAGACGGTCGCGTTGCCATTAGATGCATGATAGCCACATTAGATATACCACGTTTGACGGACATCCGATGCGGTGATAAATATATTAGTCATTTTCTCTCCACCCTCTCGGTGACCTCTCGGTCTCTCTTAAAATCACGCGATAGGCTCACCAGTCAACAAGCTCAGATATTGTCGACAAATGAGCAGTAGATCTGAACGCTTAAACTAAAATGTCTTAAGGGTCAGGTGGATTTTGATATGTTCTTTTCATTGATCTTTTAATTTATTTGTTTGGTTTTTTTTTTTTTTTTTTCAGGTCAATGTGGTCTTGGTGGAGAAGAAAACGCTTAACAGCATCTTCCTGCCCGCTGGCTAAGGAGTTATAAAGAAGTCAGTAGCTAATACTTCTTTATCTCAAGTTAATGATACGGCGATTTTCCTTCAAGCGCCGGAAACTGGTTCAGTTTCTGCCCTTCACCTGCCTTACTTAGCCCTTCTTAAAACCTCTCTAGTTTGCACTTATATGCATGATATTTTATTACTTGATCAGTACTGCTTATATTCGCCCGCTTTAAGAGACAGCGGTGCCTTTGGAGTGCCATCCATTAGAGTCAGTCATGATACATTTGACCAAGATGGAGATGTTTAGACAGCAGTGAAAAAATTTAGCAATAAATTGTTTTGTTTTTGGTCATTATGAGAAAATGTGTAGCTGCTCGTTCAGTTCTGTGCAGCTCGAAATTTACCTCGTAATGAGATTAGATGGTATAGTGTTAATATTTTGAGAGTATAAACAGTGCATTCTAAGCGGGAATTTATCAGTTATCTAAAAGGTGACTTTTTGGAACTAAACTATTCTTTATTAACGATTAAAATTTCATCATATTACGCCAGGGGCTTATTTGGGCTGGCCATTTTCTTTTCGAGTTTTGTTAAACGAAATTAAATTCTCCCAAAGAAAGGAGCAGAACAGAATAATGATCAGCCACTTGTGTAGCGAACAACAGCTTGACTGACCACATGGCTTCATTTGCTCCAAAAAAAAAGCGTCAATGAACTTCATAAGTCTTGTTACACTTCGTGGGGATTTGTGATTCCGCAAAATTTGGGTAAAAAATTTATTTCCAAACTGAACAAGTTTTGGGTCTTCCATTAAAAGGGCTCTTAATTCATTTATTTATCCTGTGACATACCTGGATGTTCGCAAAGTTAAAAATCATATATGAAAATTGCTACTTATTGTGCTATTCTGGAAAAAAAGGGAAGGGACGTTCTTCTTTTATTCCAGTTGATTGCCGTTTTTGTTAGTTACATGTACGTTTAAAAAATTGCATACCAGACATCACTTATTTGTCGTTTTTCAGTAGCGCTTCGCTAACGTAAAGAGATTTTATTTTTGAAACGACATCAGACGATGAGGTAGAATTAATTTCAACCCTCCCTTTTTATTTCAATATGCTCATTTGGCTTTTATTTCAATTAAAATGATAAAGATGATGAATATAATTTTCATTGATGTTATAAGTTACGAATGCCGGCAGTGAAATGGCAATAGTCACGCTACTTTTAGGACTGAATAAAACCATGCGAAGTAGCTGAAAAAAAATTAGGATAAGTGTAAATTTGATGTCCTCGGACGATATGTACAAACAGACAAGATAAAAATCCAACGAAGAAGCGAATAAAGAAGTGAGAAATGCTGATTAGGAGCCCGGGATTTACGTACAGAATACGGAAGACCCAGTGGCTGGATAAGCTATCACGAACCTTGATGATGAGGTCTACAGTTCTTCAGTGTAATTTACTTCTAGATCTTACAAATCGTTTTAGTTTCAATTTATTTCTGCCGAGTTAAATATTTTTTAAAGTTCATATTCCTACTCTATAAGAATTTTAAAGTTGACTAAGCGAATTTTTGGCAGCAGTTTCGAAGAACTTAGCTAAGATACTGCTTTTTACCGTTATGTTGCAAATTTTTGCTCTAGAATTGTATGTACCTCTGAAATATTCAAGTTTAATAAAAATTGGTTAAGCGCAAGTTAAAATCATCTAAATACAGCTTTTCATAGCCACTAGCTAGAACCGCATTGAAACAATACAGTTTGACGCTTCTGTATTTGGAAAGAAAATACACCAAAGACAGCACTGATCGCAAACGGAAATCTCTCCGTTCGAAAAAAATATGCAGCTATAATTAGATGCTTCAAATACTCTAAGCTGATAACAGCAAATCGGCTGGACGGTCGAAGTATTCCATATATGCAAAATATGAATGATCAGATTACTTAGTGAGATGCAAATCTAACATTACAATTTCGTTTTGTCTCGTTTTGCATTTCCTCTTTAGCAGTGCTCTCGCTAAATAAGGTCAAGATTCAAGACTTTAAACAATTAATTTTTTTAAAAGAATGTGAAATTTCTTTTGAATAGAAATGATGCGAATTTTTTGTAGAGTAGGTCAAATGAACCTCGTTGTGAGGGGAGGGGGCGTGGGCCGAATGGGTACGTTCTATGGTTAGCCTGATGGTTAGCTGAGAATACGAGGTGTCTTCAAATCATCTATCGACCTTGCTAGTTTGAAAAGGCTCGAAAGGGAAAGTTTTAAAACTGTCCGCTTGGCTATTTCTATCGTAAGGAAAAATATAAATGTGTAAAGCATATTGAATTGGTTAGTCAAATACGTATTCAAATCCAAGTACACTAGCAGCTCGTGTGTCCATTGCAAGATAAAAAAAAATTACGATAGAATGGGGAAGTTATTGACCAACGACAATTTGTTTCAACGCCTGTATGAAGCGTGTCTAATGAGTTCACGGTGTGTATTTTGCAGATGTACGTAAGTTGGTCGTGTTATGGGAAAAAGGCCGATTGTTTACGGGTGAAATTTCCTATCGAGCAGAAGTTTGCTCCGGTCGCGACGACAGACAGGCTGATCCAATTATTGGCTTAGATAATCACTTAGCACGAGACGGTATTTATGATATCATTCAACCTGGCTTCTAATATTCAGATAAAAATAGAGTGTGTAAACTCTATTTTATGTGTCTAATTGAATTTCCGCTATATGTAAGGTTTCACTTGGCCTTCAGTCTGCAAGAATGGCAGAGTTCAACCAGATCTTGTGTGTGCAAGAGCATTTCTCAGCAGTGTGCAATGCGTTTATGCAATACGCTAGGAAGTACGGAGGTTCAGGAGTTCACGGGTGCTGGGTCGCGGTACTGCGTGATAGTTTCACTGTTTCCCCGCGAAAGGAGCCCTTCAGAGACGAAACAAAGGAGAAAAAATTGAACACACACTCGCTATACTTTGTAGACTACTGTGACCTGAAATGAATACAGTCGAATAATTAGAAAGTGTGCGTTACGTCAAAATTCAGCGAAAGTCATCAGGAATGCCGAGGAATTACGCAATCGCTTTGAATTTCGCAATTATTGTGGTCAGAAAATATGCTGAATTCTTTAAATGCCGAGGAACTGCGTTATTGCATTGATCTTCACAGCTGTTGTGGTCAACTTTGGCAGGGATTTCATAAATTTACGTTCTTCAAGCAAACGAAAATCGAGTCATCAATTGTGAAGGAAGTGACTGAAAGTAAACTGGTCGATTATTACAATCCCACTCAGGGAGTTTGGCTTCTCGGGACCAATCTTTTTTGGGGGAGAAAAAAGGAAAATTATAGAGGAAATGAAACACAAGACATTACCTATTATAATTCATTAAAAAGTTTTGCTCGCGCGCGATTCGTCTCAATGCATCACGTGATTAAAATATGTCCAAGCTAAAACTAGGAAAAATCCGAAGAGATACCCCGACAGAGGGATGTTTCTCAGTTTCCAAACCTTGCGTCTACTATTTCAATTCTAAAACGGTCCAATATCCGTGCAACATTTCGCGCCAGATGGAGGCTATTTTCTCTCTATATATATATATTGATTTTGTTTCCTTCTTTAGTTGGAGGAAATCACTTAAAATATTTCTTAAAAGGACATTAAAAAAAAAACATGTTGTGGCTTAATCAATTTACGGCGTTTGTAATTGTCGTCACTGGGATATAAGGGGCTTCGATCAGCGCTCTCTTCACAACCTCTACGTTATGAAAGGTGGATGCGGGTGTAAACTGCGCCTCTCCGACTCGTTAGATTTCAATTTTCTAGCTTTCGATTATCAATTTATTTTACTAAGAGTGGCTGAAGATGAAGCGATATGTAACCTACCTCTTCCCTAGCAGTTGGTTTTCAAAATATTTTCTAGCTTTCAAACATCACACAATTTTCACACAACTATTTCACTTTAATTAACCCATTTTTCATCTATTAAATTACTTCTCAGCATACCGTGATTACTTGTTTGTTTTTTCAAATCTTCACCTTAAGTAGGAATGTGTCTTTCTTTTGTACGTAACTAACAATACAGTCAAGTATTATATACACTCTTGATCACCTCATTTTCCCATGTCTCGTCCTTTAGGTGGTGAAAAAGTTTTCAGCTGATCGTCCAAATCTTGAAATTAGTTATGGTCTCAGAGATCTTCTATATCTTTTCCATGGATTGGTAGGATTGTCATCACCTGATCACCCAAATCTTGTTATTGACTGAGGTCCTAGAGATGTTCTGTATGTTTTCCATTGATCGGAAGGATCGCTATCAGCTGATCGTCTAAACCTTGTTATTAACTGCGGTCTCAACGATCTTCTGTATCTTTTCCATTGAATAGTACCATTGTCATCAGCTGATCGTCCAAATCGTGTTACTGATTGTGGTCTCGGAGATCTTCTGTATCTTTTCCATTGATTGGTAGGGTTGCCATCAGCTGATCGTCCGAAGCTTGATATTGATCGTGGTCTCGGAAATCTTCTGTATCTTTTCCACTGATTGGAAGGATTGCTATCAGCTGCTCGTCCAATTCTTGTTGTTGACTGTGGTTTCAGAGACCTTCTGTATCTTTTCCACTGATTGGAAGGATTGCTATCAGCTGATCGTCCAAATCGTGTTATTGATTGTGGTCTCAGAAATCTTTTGTATCTTTTCCACCGATTGGAAGGATTGGTATCAGCTGATCGTCCAAATCTTCTTATTAAATGTGGTCTCGAGGATCTTCTATATCTTATCCATTGATTGGTAGGGTCACCATCGGCCGATCGTCCAAATCTTGTTATTGATTGTGGTCTCGGAGATCTTCTGTATCTTATCCAATGATTTGTAGGGTTGCCATCGGCTGATCGTCCAAATCGTGTTATTGATTGTGGTCTCGGAGATCTTCTGTATCTTTCCCATTGGTTTGTAGGATTGCCATCAGCTGATCGTCCAAATCTTGTTATTGATTGTGCTCTCGGAGATGTTTTGTATCTTTTCCATTGAATGGTAGGATTGCCATCAGCTGATCGTCCGAATCTTGTTATTGACTGTGGTCTCGGAGATCTTCTGTATCTTATCCAATAATTGGTAGGATTGCCATCAGCTGATCGTCCAAATCTTGTTATTGATTGTGCTCTCGGAGATCTTTTGTATCTTTTCCATTGAATGGTAGGATTGCCATCGGCTGATCGTCCAAATCTTGTTATTGATTGTGGTCTCGGAGATCTTCTGTATCTTATCCAATGATTTGTAGGGTTGCCATCGGCTGATCGTCCAAATCGTGTTATTGATTGTGGTCTCGGAGATCTTCTGTATCTTTCCCATTGGTTTGTAGGATTGCCATCAGCTGATCGTCCAAATCTTGTTATTGATTGTGCTCTCGGAGATGTTTTGTATCTTTTCCATTGAATGGTAGGATTGCCATCAGCTGATCGTCCGAATCTTGTTATTGACTGTGGTCTCGGAGATCTTCTGTATCTTATCCAATAATCGGTAGGATTGCCATCAGCTGATCGTCCAAATCTTGTTATTGATTGTGTTCTCGGAGATATTTTGTATCTTTTCCATTGAATGGTAGGATTGCCATCGGCTGATCGTCCAAATCTTGTTATTGATTGTGGTCTCGGAGATCTTCTGTATCTTATCCAATGATTTGTAGGGTTGCCATCGGCTGATCGTCCAAATCGTGTTATTGATTGTGGTCTCGGAGATCTTCTGTATCTTTCCCATTGGTTTGTAGGATTGCCATCAGCTGATCGTCCAAATCTTGTTATTGATTGTGCTCTCGGAGATATTTTGTATCTTTTCCATTGAATGGTAGGATTGCCGTCAGCTGATCGTCTGAATCTTGTTATTGACTGTGGTCTCGGAGATCTGTATCTTATCCAATAATTGGTAGGGTTGCCATCGGCTGATCGTCCAAATCGTGTTATTGATTGTGGTTTCAGAGATCTTTTGAATGTTGTCCATTGATTGGAAGGATTATCTTTAGCTGATCGTCCGAATCTTGTTATTGATTGTGGTCTCAAAAATCTTCTGTATCTTGTCCATTGATAGGATGGATTGCTATCAGCTGATCGTGCAAATCTTGTGATTGGCTGTGGTCTGATAGACTTAACTTCTCTTGTCCATTGGTTGATAGGATTCTTATCTGCTGACCTCCCAAAAGGTATTACTGACTCTGGTCTCCTAGACCTAAAGTAGTTTTTCCCTCCATGAATAGGTTTGGTGTCAGCTGATCGTCCAAATCTTGTTATTGACTGTGGTCTTATAGACCTACCATTTCTTGTCCATGGAGTGGTAGGATTGCCATCAGTTAATCGTCCAAATTTAGTAATTGACTGTGGCTGGAGAGAACGCATCCTCTCTTGAGGAACTCCATGTGATATCTTGGGCTCGTCCTTTTTTAGTCTGTGTGTCATTACTGATAAATTCCACTGAAGCATTAGCAGGCAAATAGGCACAAGAATTATTTTCATGGTCGTGTTCTGATCTAGCAAAGTGCTCGGAAGGGTTTCTGTGGTCTTGATCCTCTTGTACTTTATATGATGAGTGGCTGATTTATTTGATATGTTTCTACCCAAATGACGAGGGTCTGACTAACTGTAGGACAAATGCAGAGCCTCATTTATGCATTTTGATAATGGTCAAGTTGACGTCAATGCTTTTATTTTTTACATATAAATCTGAAAAGAAATGTGTTGAAGAGATAACCAGGTTCGGAGGCTACATCTGTGAACATGTCTGCAATGAAAACATTGCAAAAGAAAACAGAAGAGTAAGCACCTCATAAATACACATTTAAGTTAAAAAGGATTCATTTTGGTTAACGTAAATTCGCAAAGAGCGAAATTTTGGTTCTCAGTTTTGAAAAGCTTAAGAATGTAAGCCGAAAGTTAAGTTATTAACAGGGATTAAATCGCAAAAGAGGGCAAAACACGAATGACGGCGAATGTCAGTAAATATTAGTAAGTGTGAGGGCGAGAACGATCCCTATAAGAAAGATTGACTGGCGTCTGTGCGACGAAAACATGGCAAATGAAAATAGAAGAGCAAACAGGGTAAAAAAAGATTCTTTTTGGTTGACACAGTTTATTATAGGGCGAAATTTCGGTTCTGCATCTAAACTAGCCCTATGGTAAACAGTTTCCACCACGGTGAAAAGTTATCCCTGCATCGATTTATATATATAATCATTTGTCGGCAGCCTTTCCTTTCGTACTTTAAAGCTTAAGCATTTAATTAAGCCGAAAGTTTACTTGTAGGAAGGCTGTTTCAATCAAACCACACTTATTTTCTTCTAAATATCAAAACTTCCTAGCTGGTAAACATGTTCACATGTAAACTGCAGAGGTAATGAACTCTTACATTCACAACACAATAATTATAACGAAGATTTGAACAACACTTTTGACAGTTAGAACATCTGTGTAAGGAAAGCACTACCCAGGCAACGACTTGGCATCGCTCGGTGTCTTTAAGTGCGTTTCTCGTTACTGATAACTTCCACAGCGGGCACAATATTTATTGTCATCATTGTTTTCTGATTTCTGATTTAACAAGTTGTTCGGAATGATTTCTGTGATCTCAATCTTCTCGTCGAGCTGTACTTCTTATGACTGTTTTGAGCAGCTGATTTATTTCTTTATGTTGGTACCCAAAAGGCAAGGGCTTGACTTATTGTACTGAGGAAAAGAACTTCATTTATATCTTTGAATGGTGCTCGAGCGGTCGTCGATATTTAGGTTTCCCGTCCAATCGACGGATTTATCATAAAATTTTCAACTGAGAAACAACCAAGGTTGGTTACGAAATTTTTGAGCGTATTTAGGAAGGGCAATACAGAATGACCGGCTGACAGCTGTTAGTAAACGTTAGTCAGTATGATTGCGAAAACGATCCCTGTTAAAAAATAATCTGTTCAACAAAAGCATCGCAATTGAAAATAGATGAGCAAATTCTGTATAATTACGTATTTAAATGTAAAAGAATTATATTTTTGGTTGACAAGGTTTCTTATAGAGAGAAATTTCGGTATTTAGTTTACAGCCTTTTTTTAAAAAAAAAAAAAGCTTAAGAATATAACCCAAAAGTTCAATTATTAAGAGACTGCTTTTTTCCTGTAAATATCAAAGCTTTACTGCTGTTGCACATGTTTACCCTTAACTTGCAAAGGCGATAAGCTCACATACTATTTCGAATCGAATCCTTATCTTGCAAAGAGTTGACAGGGCCAGTCTTTTACATGTCACCTGGAGGGTGTTGTTTTCAAAAGGCGACAACCTTCTTATCAGTTTGAATTTGTTGTAAATAGAGTTTTCTATTCATCTATTTATGTGGGATCAGTTGTCAACACTTACCCTTCTTTTTAAAACAGTTTATAATTGAAAGTTATACCTTAAGCTGCTTATCTGCTCTTCCATCGTGAAGGAAAATTTTCGAATTCAAAGTTCCACTACCAGTGGGAAACAAAAACGCTCATTTTCTCTCGGGTAGAACCTGCCGTGGAGAATGCTTTTGAAGCGGCAAAAAATTATTATTGCAAGAAAACACAAAAATCAAGTTTATTTTCACATTTTATGACCTTGTAGTACATTTGTGTACATATCGAAGATGTACCTGAAATCACTATTAGATAAAAACATTGACAGTAGTATATCACTTGTGAGAGAAGCCTTCAGCAAGCCATCATGATTGGGCGATCAGTTACAGAACATACGAAACCAAGATCGAAGTTGTGAGGACAACTGAATGAAGGGGAAACAGGTCTGTAGTCTTGATGCTTCCACCGTCATTTTTAGGTATCCCTATCGGGAAACAAAGATTTCGTTGTTTGTCAAAAAAAAAAAACAAACAAACAAAATGAAAAGCTCCATAGATATTATTAGGTAACTGACTTAAGATTGCAGTTTATGAGCAATGGTTAAGGCTGAAAAAAATCTTACGATTGCAAGAGGGACAAGTGAGTGTTCATATATTTTTTTGGTAGTTTTTAAGAACAAGCTTTGGTAGTTGGTAGTTTTTTTCTGGTACTTTGCTGGTATGGTAGTTTTTAACAACAAGCTTAGGTTCAACTTGTATGCACACGAAGTTAACTAGATGCCGGGGACACTCCAATGATTTAAACATTGCCCTGTCCTTATTTCGCACAAGACGGTTGCACATTTTCCAGTCAGCCAGACCGAGCATTATGTATTTATTTTAATAAAATCAAAGGCTTCAATATAATTATAAATGTTATAAACCTCTGCACTGAATAGATCAATAGACCGTCTTATTTTTCGTGAGAAAGGCATATTATCGTGCAAATACTTTGGAGAACATTGAGTGAGGAGCATCTTTGTTAAAATTTTTAAAGGCCCACGTACATTTAATCGACACTTAGTGAAAAAAGCAGGGGCGGATCCAGTCATTTTTGATTAGGGGGTCCAAACTTTGGTTCAGAAAGGACTGTTGGACTTTTGAGGCAAATTACTTCTCCCCACACTCCCCACATCCCCTCCTACCAGTCGCGGTGCACGTTATAATTCCTTGGCCGCTTCAGTACCGTTTACTTGGATTCATTAAAAAGATCAGCCAGTTAAAAAGTGATATACGATCCTGTCGATGTAAGAATTTCAGTTTCAAAGTTGTAAGCGTCAGGTCTGTTAGGGGGGTGTCCTAACCCCCCGGACCCTCCCCCTGGATCCGCCACTAAAAAGGAGGCCTTAGTGTGGATGTTACTACATAGAGTAACTGTTAGTCCAATTCGGGCCTAAGACAACAGCTAAACGACAAATAACTCAACTTATTATCCAACTACACCTAGACGAGTACAAATAACGCCATAGACGAGTACAAATATCACGCGGTATTTGTACTCGTCTATTGTAGTACCGGTTAAACGGGTTTTCTCGCATCGCGCAAGCGAAGAATTGGATCGTAGTTACGAAAAAAAAAAGTGGCGGACAATTTGAATCATATTTCCGACGACGAAGAGTCAGAATGGCTGGCAAATATAGATACAAGTTCATTTGATGAATGGAACGAAGAAAAACAGCTTGACAAGCAGAAAATTTCTTCATTTAATGAAGAAAATAGATACAGCAGAACAACAACGCGCCAATTCCGTTCCGCTTCGCATACCTCTGTCACCCACTCCCCGTAAATAAATATCCGCGAATTTCGCCCGCACTGAAATAACAGTTTGGCTTGTTGGATGATAAATAACTTATTAGACGTTTTGTTGTGTAGTATCGCTGAGCATTTTTACTCGTTATTTGTATTTTGACTCGCCCTACGGGCTCGTCAATACGGCACAACTCGTAAAAATAATCAGCGATACTACACAACAAAACGTCTAATAAGATATATGTCTTTACTTTACTCGACATTTAGTCTATTCGACTGCATCCGATTGCGTCAGTCATCCCACGATTCAGGGCTCGGGCCCGGTCCAACTCAGTCCTCTCGACTTAGTCCTCCACATGACGCAGACTTTTTGGAAGCTTTCATGACACCGAAAATGAGACCGAAAACACCTCGAAATTTACTTCAGTTCTTTCTCGCACCCCCTTGTCGTTACCCCCCTCCCCTCAAATCTGAAAGCAAGCATCCAATTCCGGGCATGAACTTACCTCTTCTTATCTTGAATTTAATTTGATTTGGGAGATTGCAGTCTCGCTCTAGGTGAAAAAAAGAAGAGACGTTAGGTGTCGTCGAAAAAAACAAAACAAAACAAAACAATACCAACAACGACACATCTAATGGTCAAAGGTTTAATTGGTCAAAAAAAGATATGGATCATTGGTGTTGAAACATATTCTGAAATCGGTGGAATTAAATAAATGTACACTATGAGAGTAAAGAGTATTGGCTAACGATCCGACCTGGCCTCAGGTAGGGAGGCATGTACCTCCGTGGTTAGGCATGTCTGCTTGTCGCCGATTCAAGCACTCTAACCTGCCACCCACTGGATTTGTTCCCCCCTGCCTGGACTTTATGATCCAGTGTTTAGCGCACTAACTACTGATGGGAATGCAACTGCAACTTGACGACTACGTTAATGCAAAACTCAATTGAACATTTTAAAAACCTGAGCAGGAAAGAGAAGACGATTCTCCGTATATTCCGATGTGGATTGGAGGACAAGTTTCAGAGGAATTGTAACCTGAAATTCGAGATAAATGCAAATAACTTTAAGTCAGTGCACTCTGATTAAAGATCACGAGGATGGAGGTATTGGTGGCAGTCCCCCAAAGCATTGTAATTAAAATATATAAGCCCCTGGTCAGAATAGTAAAAAACAAGGAATCAATCGCCGTGATTAAGCTTAAAGTAGATTTCTATGGTTTATTACAGTGTAACAAAAGAGGTTTTGTTTCAACAAAGTCAGTGGGACAGACATGTATCTAGCAAAGTAAGCTGTACTCTTCGTAGAGTATATTTTATTATTACAAATGTAATAATTGGCTTCGCGAAGTTTCATTTTTATTTTTGAAAGGGTGCCTAATTATTAGATTATCAATATGATCTTAGTTAATAATTAATTGAATGGTGACTGCATGTTCCTACCGGTGCAAAGGTTTGAAAACTGCAGTTGCATCTCTTGTCCTTCTCCTTTAAAAAGTGAAAAAAGGCTAAATGCAAAATAATTTCTAGATGACGTGTTTTGTGGCGAAAAGCATTTGAACTGAACGCCGTCAACATAAAAGTTGAGATTGTACTGAAGTTACCATGTTTGCTCATTATTGATCCAATATGATATTTCTTCGGAGATGGCGGCTCAGAATTGAGACAAAAAATATATATAGAAGCAGTTTTGCACTACCTGACTCAGTAACTGGAAGCAAAGAGGTCTCTCGTGTTCCTAACGACTAATAAAAAGGTTTCCACTACAGAGAAATCGAGACGTGTTATCTCAACCACATATTTATTCTTTCTCTGCGATATTATACAACACTTACACGGATAAAGAAATTACGTACATAATCACGTGGTGCTAACTAGATAACATCATGGTATAATTATAGTCGCTAGTGCGATAGGTCAAACACTACAAGGTCGCGTGATCTTCTCATCCGATAATATCTACAACTAAGACAAGGTGTTGCCAGGTTACTCAGTCCCCCCGCCTGTAAGTCAGTTACCTGTATTCTTGTTCTGTAGCTTCTTTTGTTGATTTTTTTTCTTTGCTACAGTTGGCTTCTGTTCTTGTTTTTTTTCTTTTTTTTTTTTGTTTTTGTTTTTTTGGTTTAGCGATTCGCCTGATTATTTAAGCATTCGCCTGATTAATTATCTAAAGTAAGGCAAAGAGGTTACCTGCAGGTCCAACTTTAAGGGCGTGATTATCGGGTCCCGGAGTATCTGTTATCCTTGATGCATACACAACCACAGTGCCATATTGCGGTATAACCTGCAGCAAATACCAAATTCTGCTAAACTTGTGATTTACTCTAGCAGCAAAAACTCGGGTTTTAAAGAAAATGAACGTTAGAAGTCAGCGACACATTACGGTTAGAATACATAAAAAGCCTGAAACATTCTTACGTCTATAATGATGTCCTCGACTCCAAAAAAATGCTCCGCTGGCAGAGTGAAGAACCGTGCCTTATTTGGAGAAACAAACGCCACAACTTGTGTCGAGTCCTCTGACTCAGTGAAGTTCAAGCCCATGTAAATGGGTGCTGCAAAGAAAAAATATTGATAAAGGTTGGCAACACATGTCTGCAAAGCAATTCACGACAGGAAAGTTGTGAAGGAAAACCACAGAATATTGGTCTAGTGATACAGAAATGCGGCAAAAATTCTAGGATGAAGTAATGAAGGGAGTATAGGTAAGGTTGGAGGAAATCAATACGGAGTGGAAATTATCAGCCTTTCAAAAAGTTTAGAGAAACATTTTAAGATTTTAAAATGTGATACTGCTCCTTCACTTCGTTCAGAAGTTACCATATCAGTGATTCCGAATACGACCTTCACAATTACGGAGCAAATTTTGACTTTTTTGACTACATGTATATCATCCCTGAGGGATGATATAGGACATTTCGATTGTAGTATTAAAGACTTTTATTCATGCTTGGGTTAAAGAAAAATTTGAGTCCTGATGATTCAGCCGCATCTGTTCGCACTGGTCAAATTAGAAAGTCTCTCTTTGAAAAAGGGGAAAGCCTAACTTTTTTTGAAAATAACTGTTAGGGGCGTGGCGAGCCTTTTGGCCTACAATTTCCTTCCACACTCTTGAATTTTATAATATGATTCTTGCAAATGATGAAACAAAATGAAACTTTCTTTGGGAACAGGTCTAAAACAAGCCGAGAAGCTGGCTTCGCCCCTGACTGTCGTGGTAAATCAATAATGCTAATAATAATAATAATAATAATAATAATAATAATAATGCTAAGAGCTCCAAACTCTACGAAATTATCAGGACACTGTTAACAGGTTAACCCTTTCACTACTATTGTCTGATTGATAATTCTCCCCTCTAGCCGCTTTACATTTCCTTGTAAATTAGTTAAGAGAATTTGGTGTTAGATCAATATCAAAATATCGTCCTGAAGAGTTTGAGTATTGTCATAGCCCATGTTTGCTGGATATTTTACAACTATTCACCGAAGTGGAGGTGGTTAGTTTTAGAATATACTAAAACAGTGAGATAATATACACCTCCAAAAATTGATTTGAGTGAATTCTTCGCTTGTCACGGATGCAAACCGGGACGCCATTTTTTCCCGAGTTGCTCGGAGGTAAATAACAAAGGACATTCGAGGTTTGACCAGCCAATCAGAGCGCGCCTTCAACGCTATTCACTGTTTTAGTATATACTAATATATGGATATTATGGGGAGAATTTACGTTTCAATCACTAATGGGAGTTAAAGGGTCAAATTATCAGCATTGTGACAGTTATTGCATATTACCGTAAAGATTCGATTTTTTACGCCCTCGTGCCAATGAGCGCCCCACCCTCTCCAATAAACGCCCAATTCGAATTTGTTTTGTTGATAAGCGCCCCTATTCCAATAGGCGCTCCTATATAATAATAATAATAATAATAATAATAATAATAATAACTTTATTTATCCTGGTAAGAAACCGGTCAGTCGATCAAGATATAGATCGACTGGTATTAATCGGTGACCAGTTAAAAAGAATTACAAGTAATAAGAATTACAATTACAAATCTATAAAATGTATAAATTACATTTAACTTGTACAAATAAGATTCCCTGTTCTTGTTCATTGACAACACTGCTAGAGTACATGTATATTGAGATCAATCGTGGTTCATCATCATCACAAAACAGTGGTCTTCGTCTCAATCTCAAAACTATTACATCCATGTGAGTGCATAGTTCCCTCAAACTAATGATCTCATCTTCTAATTTTTCGACGATTGCTTGGCTGATCGTTCTAGCCAGGGAGGACCCAGGGACAGCAAGTCCGTTTTCTAGTATTCTTTATCCTTTTTTGAGTAAATATCAAAGCTTTGTTTCGCACATTCTGCTGTTTCTCAAAAGAGAAACAAGCGCCCTGTTCCTAATAAGCGCCCTATTTCGAACGATCACTCTCCCCTTGGGTAGCATAAGTAAATAAGCATCCCAGACGCTAAATCAAATCATTATGGTACCTTCTCACTTACATGAATACAGTATTTTAGAACTCACCATTACAAGCCTTTGTTCTCAGTGACGAAACCAGCTCAGGAAGTTTGTCGAAGTTTGCAGCGGTGAAAACATGGCTCTCCTCGTCAGTAGCAATCAAACGCAGCTCGGAGAGAAGGTAATTTGCAACTCCAACAGCAATCATCGTCAGGTCTAAAATGTTTAAGTTTAAGAATAAGATCTACTAAACACAGACAAGGCATTTTCTGGTACAGAAAACAGGAAACACTGGCTACATCTGAGTATAACGAAACATATGATTTACCAAAGTCGTCTGTATGGCTTGTTTACTTCTGCATTCGGTTCTCGAGGGCGCCAAAAATGTTTTATCTATCTGCTAAATGCAAATGAGAATTACCCTTTATATCGTTCTTTAAATCCTCCACCACCCTCTTCAAGTAATAAGAATCTGAAGATCTGCCGTCTGTGAGTACAATGACGATCTATGACACAAAGAAAAGTTGGCTAAGCCCATAGATTGATTCATAATGGTTGTCAAAGGATTTGAGGCTTTTTGCCCTAACGACAATCTGCTGTTAAAACAGTCTACGTTTTCAAGTTTTCATTTGCTTTATCAGTTCTTCATCATTTAACACAAGTACACGGTACAAGGTGATTTTCAATTCCAGGGAAATTGATACTTGTCAAAAGCAAGTGATCCACCCTCTTAGTCTAACTTAGTTATCAGATAATTTTCATTTATGATGGTCAATAAAGCAACCTGGGATGTCCCTAAATCCCATTAAGTCATTTATGAAGGCCCTCCCCCCCCCCCCCCCCAATCCTATCTATGCCCTCCTTCCCCCTTCACTATTATCTATGTGTATATTTGATCTCTGGGAGGTTATATGTGAATTCATTCGCGGTAGGAACTTAAGTCGTACCTGTACTGTTTCTGTGTCGGTCACTGGATTTGCCAAAGCGGGTCGTAACACATTGTAGTGGACAGTCTTTAGAGCCTTTGCAGTGTACGTAGAGCCCGCTATAGAATAACAACCTCTTGTTTATTTTCAGAGCCATCTTAAATCGTTGTAAAATTTATCTTCTGCAGCCGGATTGGACATAAGAATACTACGCAGTCTACAGGTTTAACGACGATGTGATGAACAATTGTTTCGACAATAAGTGGTTTTTTTTTGTTTTTTTTTTTGTTTTAGCTTTTGAAATCCCTTTAGATATTCAGCACATTACGTAATAGATTCACTCGAGTTTTTTAAATTCATCAGTAGAGCGAGGTTTCCGAAACAAGATTCAAGTTCTAAAGGATCAGTTCACCTGTAACTCGCAGCTATTCAGACGGCGAAAAAATCTGGTCGCTATACTTGTCTAAATCAGGTTTCGTTTATTTGAAAATAAAAATGTTCAATAGGAGAAGATACTGTGTAGAAGGAACAACATCACGCCCTTTGCAACTCCGAGACCTTGTGAAACTGCATGTGTCAACAAAATAACAAGAATTTCACTTCACATCATGTTGTAAGTAATGTTTAGTCAATAATATTTTGTAAGTAATGAATCATAAGAGAGTTTTAAGTAGTGAATGGTGATGTAAATAAAGTTAGATTCAAAATTAAAGAAAAACATACAAGAATATATGATGTCATCTACTGCGCAAATCAATCGTGTTTTGGAGCCATAGTTGTCAAAAGCGACTGCCACACTGGCACTAGAGGCAAACTCAACAATAGCCACGCGAGTTTGAAGTGGAGAAATGTCAAATGTTTTAATGATCTCCCTGAAAAAAAAAATTAGCTATCGTCATTCGAAATGATAGTATTTATGGTTATGTTGAAGGTGATGATGATAATAATATTAATGATAGCACTTAGATGATGGAATAATGATAATTCAAGCAAAGCACTACGCTTGTTTCGCTGCACAGGCAAGATACATTCAACTCATGACATTATGATGTCATAGGAGTGGACTTGAAGGACCACGTACTCTAAGGAAAAAACATACAAGGCAACAAATGACTATCAAATTATCTGTACCGTTCTCCGTTTGGATTAAAAATCATTGGGTGCACAAGTTAATTTTTCCCAGTATATCTACCAAATTTATGAATGGGTTTTTAAGTAGCAAGCAAGCAGGAAGATTCGTGTAGTACGCTTCTATATGCGCGAAGGGTTCTTTTCGCTTCACTGTTATACCGCAGCATGCAGCTCTAAAGAAGCAGAGCGTAAGCAGTGTTATTATTACCACTAACCGCATGAATTGCTTTTCCTTCTCATGGTTGTCTCGTCCAACACTTCCTGACTCGTCCATGACAAATACAATGTTAGCTGGGATTTCGCAATCTGCCATGGAAGAAAAATAAGGAAAAAGTCGATGCGTAGTGAGCTTATAAAAAGGGATAGAGAAAAAAGTTGCAGACAGACTAGTAAATTCTGACCTTTGCTGTTTTCGTCAACACTGCACATGGATTTTCTTGTGATTATATCTGCAGAGCAGACGAATTCATTATTAGCAATATCTTTATTCTTTAACTTTCAGCACTCTACGACTTATATGATATAAGACTACTGAACATGTAACTTCCCTTCAAGGAAAAGGTTTGCCAAAGGGATTAGTGAAAAGAATATTAGAAAAGAAATCCTGGTTAAGCAATCTTTTGAATGAAGTTTCCAAAGCAGCTGGTAAGAAATGAAAAGCCGGACAATTACTCACCAAGGTAAGGGAAGAATTTGTCATTTATGTCCCTGGACAGAGAGAGGATCTCGCCTTGTTTTACACCTGTAAGCTGAGCTGAGTTTTTATCATAGTAGGCGGAAGCAAATCTGTTTATCTCGCCCAGAAGTTTATCTTTATTGACTACGCTTGAAAACTTTGAGCTTCTCCGGCACCTGACGTACGAAGTGTCGTAAAGGACGCCTGTTTTCAGAAGAAATTAAATGGAAGAATTCATTGACCACAACTTAGTACACCATGTGTAAAGAGACTCAGTGTATCGAGTCATAAGCTTAGAACCCTAAAGTGATTATGTATGTCTGGGGTTTATTACATAAGAGCGTGAGAATAGCAAATCAGAATTTACTTCCTAGTAAGGAGTTGTATATCTTTAATGATTACTGAATGCATAATAAGTGAAACTTTGCTGCGGTACGAATCGGGAATACGTTTTGAGACCATAGACTCCACCATAGTTTAGTGAACTGACCAAACGTATATTTGTAAAAGGATACAAACCGCACTTTGCTCGCTTTGCGAGTTCGAGGGTAATTTAAACGCTTCTAGGTTATAAAGTTCTGATCAAGGTTAACAAGCTAAATTGTAACATTGGCCTTTGTCGATGCGTATTCGAAGCCACACGTCTGACAGATTCTGGATATAGTTTGAGGGGACGGCCTGTAGACTCCTGTCCACACTCTTACTTTGACAACCCACATTTACCACTGCTGAAATAGGGCAGTAAAATTATGTGAAGATAAAAAGTATGCAAAGTCTGTTCGTGTCAGTGTGATTTTCTCAGACTACTAGTGCCTATTTGTCTGACTATCTATGATATTCTGCTGATTCAGAATGTGGATCAGCCGACTCAGTAATTAAATCAGTGCTCTCAAACGATTTATCCTTGCAGCCAGTGCGAAATAATCAATAACAGCGAGTAAGATTTTGCATGTATACCAATTTTGCTCTTAGTGCTTTTTATGCTGATTTTCAGATACCTGATCCGTAGTACATCCTCAGCAACTGACCAAGCCTAACACCTTTCTCCTTCCATTGGGGGATGCCGTACCCTAAAAGGAACCCATCGACATCTCCCAGTAATTCAGCGTCAGTGGCCTTAGAAGCCGTCTTAGTTAGCCGGTATGAAGCAGGGCAGTTAGTATCTGGGTTCCATGATCCAGACGGACCGAACAAATCCGAAGTGTCACCATTTGCTTTGTACAGCGCACTTCTTCCAAGGTTGTATGCAATTGTTGCTGTAAACAAATTATCAACACGCAGTAGAGCTCCTGGGGCCCATGCACTTAGTGAAAGGCTGTTATCACGATTCAGCCCTGCACAAATGCCCAGTAAGACTCGACCCATGGCAATGGTCTCTCCGTCAGGTGTCAACACCACACCCAGCTCTTGCTTGGATTGGTCTTCGTACCTGTATCTCACCATGTTGGTCAGGATGCGTCTCTCTTCTGAGTTCAAATTTACGTCTGGTAGTGGATCTGCTTTGCCACACACTATGTTCCACAGATCAGTGTTGTAACCGAGCAGACGAACATAGTTAGCAATCTTGTTTATAGTATTTCCACTTGTACTGGTGTCTCTTTCGATCTTCTCCACCAGCTCGATAAAGTAGTCCAGGCTGTAGATGTCATACTTGATTGGAACAAAGCGCCTAGCCCTGAAACAAATATGACCACAAAAAAGTGTATTTTAGACAGTAACAAAACTACTAAGACGAAGAAAAAAGTACAAGCTGGCTCAGCGGGATGCTTATTCACACATATACAGGCACTTAGACTACGAGCAGTCCCTTTTTTTTGGCGAAGTCCGCTACGCGAATCAAAAATAATCAGAGAAAACAAATCGATTGAAGCTCTTGGAGTGAGCTCAAGTAGACCATACTATGTGTTGTTCTTGATTCATAATACGCGATTTTGCTATTACTGGGGTCAGTCCGGAATGAACGCTGGGATTGGCCAATCCTCCATCATGGGGCATTTTGATTGGCGCGGCCTAAATGTTTGTTGTGGTTGTGTAAGAGGTAGAGCTTAAAAGCTTCGGAAATTCTTTAAAATTTGTCTATTTCTAAACCTTTTTTTCTTTTCATGATGGGCCAAGGAGATCACTGATCTGTGTGGGAATGTGAAAATGAGAATAGGCATCCCGAAAGGTACAAAATTTTAACGAAAACCCTATATTTCCAATTCGTGGCTTTGTGCAGAAGACGAAGAAGTCCGTGATAAATTTGGAGCTCAAAGTGAAAACTATTCATAGCGAGGAATAACAATTCCGAAAATAATGGAAATTCAAGACATAAAGCATTGGAATTGGCGTTGGTGTCAGAAAACAACAGGAAAAACGATGACAATTTCCAAATTATACACTTTGTTAAATTATGAAGAAAGATAAACAGTGCAGAGATCCATAGTTAGTAGAGGGGACGTCCCCTCTATTAAAATCTAATGGCTCGAGACGAAATGACCGCGATACAAATCGCAGAAAAATTAGGGAATTTAAGCAGTTAGGACGGCAACGCCACGGAAGACGTCGAGTTTCTACTTTTAGTTAGAATTTCGAAAATGGCTGCATGTGTTAAACGTCTCCTAGGGCGCCAGACCTCAAACTCAACATAACGTATAAAAGTAGCGTTGAGTTCCAAATGTAAATTAAAATAATTTGCCGCCGCGGTTTTGCTTCGCAGACGAAGCAAATTTTGGTGTTTTCACGTTGTTGTTTTGCAAAGGACGGCTAAGAAATGTACAAAGTTTTAAAACACTCGTGCTGGGCTATTGTTCTGCCAATTAGATCTATCGTTTTTCCGCGTTCTCGTTGCCGTAGCCGTCGTGGTTTGCTTAAAGTCCCTATTATTGAATCAGGGGCGCGAAATATTTTAATCGGTGTCATAAAAAAGACTCAACAAACGAAAGAGGCAACTATCGCCCAATATCTGTCTTTCCTATACTTTCTAAACCTCTAGAACGACACTATAGCAACAGCCTTCCTATGGCACCTAACTATGAACAAGCTATTTTATATGAATCAGTTTGCCTCAGGTAGTACCAAACATTCCTGCGAAACTGCACTATTGAATATTTCCGACAAATGGCTAAAGGCCAGAGACAATAGTGAACTAATAGGAACAGTTTTCCTAAACCTGAGTAAGGCCTTTGATCCCTTCAATCATGATATTCTCCTGATATTCTCATACCATACTAGCCCAGCTGCAATATGACTTGGTTTATAATGGTAATTGAACTGATTGGAGTGCAATTTGGGCTGAAATCATACGCATTATTTCAAAATCGAACAAGCGCGCAGCGCGAGTTCCATTTGAAATCACAAGCATGGTTTCAGACCAAAATTGCACGACACGAGGTTCAATTACCACTTTATTACATCCATTTTGAAATTGCCCAAAATACAGGACTTGGTCAATGCAAATATTTTATTGAAGCAGTACTGAGCCGGTTTTTAATTAAAAAGCCGAGCCGGAAACGCTTTTACATCTTATTTTGTATGCAAAACAGGAAGACTTTGACATCATGTGTCGAAAACTCAGTCAAGCGTAAAATGATGCGATTCGTGAATAAATCGCACCAATTAGAGCCAATCTGAGATTACAGGGACCATCAGTGATTTAAAAATGGACGTAATAAAGGTCGTAATTATCCGAACGTAAACAAGTCTGCTCAGTCTTAGGTGTGCTTTCCAATCCTGCATACCTTTACAGAGGAGTCCCACAGGACTCAATTTTAGGCCCTCTCCTAATTTCTGTCTATAGCTATATGAACGACCTGCCTCTTCTGCTGAAAGAAACTGAACTGGACATCTATGCAACTATTTGGTTGAGCGGGGTCAACTACACCGAACTACAACAAACTCTAAATATAGAGCTAAGTAAAGCAAACGGTTGGTTTAAACTTAATGAAATGCAAGCTAACATAAAAAAGACCAAGCACTTACTTATTGGTACTGGTAAGAAACTCTGTCACAGTGAAATAACTACATTGGAGCGTTCCGTTGACAACGCAAGACTTGAGGAATCAGTTGTGGAGAAAAACTTTTTGGTGTCGTAATTGACCCTCATCTCTCTTGGAACTTACATATCGACTGTCAACTTATATATCGACTATCTAATAAAAAAGCTGAACTCTAGAATATGTCTTCTTAAAGGGGCTAAAGTCTATTTAACTATTGAATGTAGAAAAATGTTATTTAATGCTCTCATTAAGCCAGTTCTTGAGTATGGTTGTACTGTTTGGGGTAATTGTTCTGTTGAAAACCTTCAAAGACTGTTACAAGTACAAAAACGATGCGCGAGATTGATATTTAATGCCACCATCAATGACAGCTCCGTGTGGAAATTTTTGGTAAATTAGGCTGACGACCTATAAATGACATCGTACGCATTAGAAAACTCTTTTAAGCTACACAAAGTTAGCCAGGGTCATTGTGCTGAATATTTCATCTCATCTTTTAAACATGTTAGGTCTACACATGGTTAACGAACTAGATCTGCTATCTGTAATGACGTTTTGACACCATCCTGTGAAAGAGACTCAGGGCTCAGGACTTTCCACTCAAGTGCACGTCGTCTATGGAATAATCTAGGTAACACATACAAAAACATAGTTTCCCACTCAAATTTTAGAAAAATGCTACAGGATGACTTTATCAAAGAAAACTCTTCACCAGAACACTTTAAGATTAGTAGGACTTTTTGATCTTTATAACGAGTTTTAATAATTTAGTTGGAAGTGTAATAATTGGTAGGATCAGTATGATTTTCGTTTACTTGTTTTTGTTTGTTTTTCTTTTTTTGTTTTTGTGTTTTGCTTTTTGTTGAGGGCCATTATGTAAACTACCGGGCTACCGGTAATAATGCATTTCACCCTCGATAAACGAAATATTTGTTTGTTTACACAGTTTGTTATGAAAACAGGCTCATTCCCTTTCGAATGACAAAGCGCTCAACGAGGGGGCATTTTAGTCTTCCGTTTCTTGGAAAAGTTTGAAGCAAAACGTAAAAACCAAGCGAAACAAAGTGGTGAATTGCTCATCCGATAGGACACCACTCATATACCAGTCGACCAAAAGCTCTCGTATGTCTTAGAGAACTAATTTTGTCGAAACTTCAAGGAACTTCAATCAAAAGATTTAGTAGACCGTCACCGTGTACTAAAATTGAAGTTTACTTTTCACGCCAAGTCGACGCGAACAAAGTTACCGTCCTCTATGTCGCCGTCCACCACAGTTCACTTTAGTGTTGTCAATTAACGTGTCCGTCCTCTTGCTGAATCTCTCTTTTTATAGTAGCACAACAGGCGGTACACAGAAAGTCGAAAATGGCTTAAAAACGACCGTAAGCGATAATGTGGCTTCGCAATAAAAGCAAGGAGACTCAACACGTTATATTATTATTTTTCATACTTTTTCTCTTATTTACAGCACGCGTTTACGGCTCAAATTCAGTCTCTTATTAGGTGTAATGTATTGCGTTACATAAGGTTACATGGCGTTACCACTGTAAGTAACTTCTAATCGTGCCATAAATCTACTATCCTAAGTAAAAAAACTGATTACGATTTTTATCCGGTAAATATATCATCTCGATTATTGAATGAATTTACAGTTGAACAAGTGGAATGAGAGTGATCCCTTGACCTATGAATAATAATAATAATAATAATATTAATAATAATAATAATAATAATAAAAGTCTTTATTCCATCATAAGATAAAACTACATATCTTATGTTACAATGAATTTGGAAAAACTACAGAAATCTACATACATATTATGAATTAAAAAGTATATATGTCATTACAATAAATGGAGCTTAAATATCAACCTGTTTACAAAGGTGTTCATAAAGCGCTGTGTACTAATTTTCGGGCGCGCGCAGCCTTTTTTCCTAAGATTGTGTACATATGTCTTTTGGACAGGAATGATGTCTTTCAGGGGGTGGCAATCCGTTGATTTTAGTTTCTTCAAAATGTTTCGGTCTTGTTTGTTTAAAAGGTTCTTGATAAAAACTGGAAATGAGATAAAACCGCGTTTATGACATCGGTCTAAAAAATTTTGTACAACCGTAAGATCGGACTCAGATGCCCCATAGACTGAAAGTGCATAGCTAAAATTAGCCAAAACAATGGATATAAAAAGATGATCAATCTCTGCCTGAGAGTAATGTTCCTTTCTCAATGTTTGTAGGACGTGTAAACACTTGTTTGCTTTGACAAGCTTAGTTCTTACATGCTCATCAAATTTTCCGTCACTCTGTAAAGTTACTCCTAGTAAAACGAAGCTATTATATTGGGGAATATTATTAATTGGAGAGTAGAGTACATTATGATTTTTCTTTCTAACAACCAGCTCTTTACATTTGCAAGGGTTGCAGACCATTCTATTGTCTTTACACCATGTTAAGAACTGTCCTACTAAGTCGGCAGACGGGTCACTATTCCTAGTGATAGGCGAAAGAGTAGTGGAATCATCGGCATATTTAAAAAGCACAGGGCAACCATTAAGAAAAATCTCCAAATCGGTCAAAAATATATTAAAAAGATACGGTCCGCTTACACTACCTTGTGTGGTTCCTCTATTGACAGATTTCCACTGTCCGAAAAAATTATAACTAACAACACGTTGTTGTCTTGCATAGAGGAAACTATGATACCAATTGATAATGTACGGATTTAGAGGTAGCTGTTTCAGTTTGGCAGACAAAATAGCATGGTTCACAAAATCGAAAGCCTTACTGAAGTCCATGGTAAAAATTCGCACTGCACTACAGTCACTACTATCTAAATGCTTGTATGTCTGGTGCTGGATAGCGAGCAAGGCATTTGTGCAACTACCCGCCTGTCTATATGCAAATTGGGTGTGGCTCAGGTTGTTCTCAATGACTGACTGTGCTTGCGTATGATACACGACCTTCTCGAACAACCGGGCAATAACGGGAGTAACATTAATACCAAGGTAGTCTGAGTCCTCTATAGGCATGTTCACTTTGGGGAGAGGATTAACATTTGCCCTTTTCCAGGAGTCTGGCCATGTATGAGTAGACAGCGACAGATTCCAAACGTGAGTGACGATTGGTGTGAGTAGCTCAGCACAGTCTTTCCAGATCCAGTACGGGAGGTTGTCTGGTCCCGTTGCCGTTTTCTTTACATGAACTAAGGTATTCCAGACACACCGCTCAGATATTTTCGGGGGCTTTACACTGTCCGGGATATCCATATCACTAGGTCTAACGTAAGTGTCATCATAGCACAGGTTGGCGAAGTAGTCGTTCAGACGAACTAGAGAGTTCTTGTCCAAATTTATCAACGATGACCTGCGACGCTGCGATAGGGCGTCCACGCCCTTCCACCACTCACCGCTACCAATGGCAGCCAGTTTTCTTCTGTTCTCGGTTATCAGCTCAGAAATGCGCTTATTAAATAAAGACAGACATTCCTTGTTGTTTAAAGATATATGGGACTTAGTCCTCAGCATATACTTGACTAATGGGGACATCCAAACTGGGTCACGCGATGACATGCGTACAGATTTTTGCGGCATAAACTTATTCATCACTGCACGAATCTTTACCTCAAGCACCTCGACCGCCTTGTTTATGTCCACCTCATTGAGGACGTCACTCCAGTCCAGCGTAGTGAGTGCCATATAAAATGACTGTTTCCGATGTTCCCTACAGTCCCGCACAAGAACTTTGCGGCGCACAGGTTTAAGTTTTAATCCCGCCGGTAAAACAAAGCCTTCATGGTCTGTCTTAATAAGCATATGTATGGGATATGCTTGACCGAACAGATCCGCTCGGTTGGTCATACAGTTATCCAAGCACGCCTTACCCCGCGTGGGAAAATCAACCACGAAATCCCAGCCAGACAAAGCCTTAAATTCTTGCATATCTAAACGGTTTACATCGCCACCACAGACAATAGCCGCTTCTGGGTGTTTGTTCAAAACATATAATACTCTACATTAGGGTCCAAAATCACTCACAGTACGCTTGGGCCGCCCGTGATGTCTAATGCAAGGGATCCGATTACTGGTGACTTATTCTTTTACGCCGACCCAGGCTCTAAAAATTGCGTGAGATGGGTTGCCCGTCACGATTCTCAAATAACTTAATGACCGGCTGTCAGAAATTTTTAAAAAAAATTTAACAAACACATAGTAGATAAGGTTCTTTCCAAAGCCAGTTGGCAAAATTGCCAGAAAGTCCTTTTCAGTGATAAGAGCTTCAAGCGCCTCAGTATGCTATGATACTGGGAACAAATTCTACCGCTATAAACATTCCTGCAAGTCATTAACCATGATTAATCTGGAAGTTGACAAGCGTTGACATGCATAACCACTTGCTGACAGATTTCCGGCCGATAGCCAATCATATTTTTGTGATGTAAGCGCAACGCAGAAGACAAACCCTTAGGCTTAGGCCCGGGTCGCACAAGAATTTTCTCTGTATGTTTAGTGAAAAAACACAAGTAGCGTGAAAATCTCAAGAAGCATAAAATAAGCACAACCTCTTTTCGGAAAACTTGCCAAATTTTTGCAGATGGCAAATTTTCGCCAATCTTAAAAGGACCCCGATTTCCTGCTTCGCAGGCTTCCTGAGGGCTTCTAAATTTTGTCAAAATAAACAATTATGTTTTTTTTTCAAGTATTAAGCTGTCATGTTATGCAAGACACGTCTGGATAAAATTTCAGTAAGAAAAAAATACTCAAGTCCGTTAGACTAGCTTTGCGCGTGATAACAGGACTGTCCTAGTCTATCTGACCCTTTTTCTTTTGAGGCAAACGAGGAATTAGAGTGCCGCTTTTATTCCAATGTCTATGACTCGCATCCTGGGTACGGCTACTTGCAGCAATTTGGAAAACATATTCTGCATCACAAAATTCTCCTTCGATCGCAAGTATTAAAGCAAGCACATATAGCGCAAGGGTCAAACAAATCGCAAAAACAAACAAAAAGGAGAATAAAATTTGAAAAATCTGTAATCGTTTTCTCGAAATTTCCCACCGCTTTTCTCGGAAAGTGTTGGAGGATGAAGCTCAAATTCAGCGAATAGATAGAGTAACATCTCATCGATCAACAACCTTGGCCAGTTAGGAGAGATTTTCAGTAGTCTGGCGTTCATTCCAGTTTGAAGTGGAGGAGCCACCAAGTTGCAAGCCCTATCTCCCTCTCTTCTGTTAACGGCCTCCGGCCAAAAGTAATTTCGTAGAAAGACCCTTCACAAGTCTTCATACAGCTCATGAAGACAAAAAATACTACAAATGCGTCGATTAACATTTCATTTAACTTTATTGAGATATTCAGAACGAGATGTAATTTTGAAATGCGACAGTGATTCAAGCGTTGAGCCTCCGCCGAGCCAAACAAAATTAAAAAATTATGCTAATATATTTTGGCGTTAATGCATTCTCGCGGGAAGTTACGAGAATGAATTATGTCAATTAAAGTGGGCAAGTTTCTAAAGAAACTTCGGTGCTACGTCGGTGAGTGTAATTTGGGTTATATCAATTGAGTTGATAATGCAATTTGGCCACCGTAAAGAGTTTCGTAGCTGACGTTCCGAGCATTAGCCCTTTGTGGCTTTGAATTTCGTACGACTCTAGCCCGATGTCTGAATCAGAGCCTTGTTTTTGCCGTGCTAAAGCTGGCTAAAGTCGAACCTAATCGCAATTAAGTTCGGCATAGCAGAAGCACGACGTCTGAACTTAGCCTTAGCACGTATAATGTACACACTTTTAAAGGTATTAAAATACAAACGACAAACCTATTGATAGGACGCACTTCTCCTGGACGTACTTCTTCTCCTGGAGGAGTGAAAAGTAAAAGCCTATAAAATCACTCGGAATTACATACGAGCAGATTGGGCATTTGCCGCTCAGCGGGCAGAATGACATTACAAGACAAGATAATCATAAATACAAGGTTCTTACCATTCAGCAAACACACCGCAAAACTGAACACGCATATAAGCACAATCATGAGGAACTTGTTGTCTGCCATGGCTAAATGAAATTAACAGCATACTAATTGTCAAAAGGGAAGGTTTACTTTACGTCCCGAAGCACAACTATGCTTGTATATCTGAATGAAAAGCTAAAAGACCTAGGTGATAACTCTTTTTTTTTTATCGCTTCATGAGACATTGCTATGTTTTCATATTGGCGAAAGTTTGAAGGAGTCTCGACATTTCCACAGATAGTATCCCAAGTTTTCCAAATACTTCCAAACCCTAAACCGAAGAAGGTTTCGTAAAGAACGAAGGTCTGTCTGCCTTCATAATTAATCGAGGGGACAAAACTGGACACAGCTAATTTGACTTGGCTTAGTTCTTATGATTTCGTTGTTAAGATTCTGAAAGATGTGTTCAGAGCGCATGAGAAGATGTGGAGATATTACGGTGTCCCTACGCAGTTACTAATCAGAAACAGAACAATTTTCAGGACATTGAATAGCTAGAGAATTAACTATTAATGAGTGAAAAGGTCGATAGTGATAATTTAGCAAGCTGGTTATTCAACGAAAGCAAACTGAAGGGAACCTTAGTTAAGACTCTTACTTAACATATGCTTGCGTGTCGTGGCTGATTACATGAGAGCGTCAAACTGTATCAGTGCCCTAACTTACTGCCGGATCAACATTGCCGATTGAATTTACAACTCTACGCAACACAAGAGTCGGCAACTGGCTACTTTCGAATTACACCAGTGCTCAACTGAAAGGTACGAAGACTGAAAATCGACTCAGTGGAGTGACAGCCGACATAAATGAGCTTATTAGAGCGTACTGCAAAAAGGGAACCTGTGAAACCAACCTTAAGCGAAGTCTCTCTGTCGCGAGCTTTCCCAGGAAATGCTCAGTTCTGAATTTGGGAAGCGAAAATCGTGCAATGATGCCAACTATTAAGCTTCTGATTGGCTAATAAACAATCACTGCACTTCGCGTCATCATTCACTCGTAAATAATAAACTCTTCTGGGTAAAATGTTTTTCATGGAAAATATTTTATTAAAAGCGAGATAGATGTTGCGCAAGTTTTCTAATTTGAGGCTGATAGATGCCTTTTTGTAATTCGTGGAAGAATTTTGTTGTGATGTGATTTCGCTTACATTCGCACCCTAGCGCCCTATTTCTTGACGACAGTGAGTTCGCAGTGGGTCATAATGCGTGACCCTGGATAAAAATCGCTCCCATGCATTCTAATGACGCGATGTAGTTTCGGAGGTATGGACGAATCATTTTTGAAATAAAAAATTGAATTCTATTCTTCTATAATGGAAATCCAGAATGGTTTCTTTGTTTTACATTACTAGTGAAGGAAGGGAGTGCAGTCAGCATATTGTGTCCTCTCTTGTCATCCTTCATCGGAGATAACTTATTGGATGCTTTGCTTTGTGAAACACCGCTAACTTTGATGACACGAGGAAATTAACAAAGTTCAAATTAAAATGAAAAGTTTCAAGCATAACTGTTTAAACGTTATTATTATTGTCAATTAGTTGACGCTAAAACGCCGGAAAGTGTTAAAGACGTGTTATCTAACTCCGAAAATCCTTTGCTATTCACCTCCGAACTATTTGCGCGGGTTTGTGTCCGAAATTATTGAAATCTTTGCAAGAATAATGAG
Organism: Stylophora pistillata; assembly: GCF_964205215.1. NCBI lineage: Eukaryota > Metazoa > Cnidaria > Anthozoa > Scleractinia > Pocilloporidae > Stylophora > Stylophora pistillata. Next base: position 8,733,581 of record NC_142519.1, read on the forward strand.
TTAAAACTTTCTTTCTTTTGCACATTATGCCATCGTTTTAGTATACACGAAAACTGACTTCTTAACCTCAGTGTCAATGGCTAGTGGTTGATATTTACCAACGTGCAAGGCGGCGAGGTAATTATCTACGACAAGCCCCCTGCACTTTGGAAACAGTTGTCAGATATGGTGTGTGATATGGTTCAAAACTGATAAATTCAAATTCACTACACTGCACTTGCAATGTACTTTATTTGCTCTGACAGTAGATTCCACGATATTCGAGTTTGTCTATATTTAAATTCTTCGAAATTCAAATTCTTCGATATTCAAACTCTTTGAAATTCAAATTCTTCGATATTCAAATTCTTCGAAATTCAAATTCTTCGAATGACCCTTGTTTGCTCCCGGTGGCCGCTCGGGGATTGCCGGCACGACTGTGGTTAAGTGGCCGGGAGCAACATTTCTTTCTGTCGTTGAAACGTACATCGCGAGACAGCGGCAGTAAAACTTAAATGGATAGCCTCTGAGTTGCAGTCCCTTCCAGAAATTATCCCTAGTCTCGATAAATCAATGATAAAATGGCGCAAACATGTAATTAAATTAAAAGTCTTAACCTCTCTTGAACATCCATTATTTCGAATGTGTGCCAGACTCTGAGGCAAGCCCCGAAAGGCTACCGGGAGCAAACAAGGGACGCCTGTACGATCTTGAAATTTGAATATCGAAGAATTTGAATATCAAAGAATCAGAATATCGAAGAATTTGAATTTCGACGAATTTGAATTTCGACGAATTTGAATTTCAAAGAATCTGCTGTCAGAGCAAACAAAGTACATCGCAAGAAACAGAGCAGTGCAGTGCGGAATTCGAGTTTATTAATTTTGAACCATATCACGCGTCAAGGTTAGATACCATTCCGCTGCAGTTCACGTAAGACAGACATAGAGCACTGATCAGGAGGATGCTTTTGAAATAACAGTGGCCCAAGCCTCTCTTGATTAGTAAAAATGTGTTGCAGATTGTTTGCATTCCTCAATGAACTTTATATAGAATCTAACCTGGGTGACATCTGCATGTTACTATAAGCGTGACAGAGAACGAAGTAGGCGAATAGGAACAAGAATTTTCATTTTTATCGTCGTTTACTGATTTAGCAAATTGTTTGAAATTATTTCTGTGATCTCAGCCATCTTGATATGAACTTCATATTAATTTTTTGAGCAGCTGATTTACCTTAATATGTTGTTACCCAAAAGGCAAGTACCTGACTAATTGTAGGACCATTGAAAAACCTCATTTATATTTAAGTCTGACACAACTTTTTAAGTATTTTAAGGGCTTTTTGTGTTGTACGTCTAGATAATTATTTTAAAAAGCTTTCTTCTTGCCGTACAAGATGTACCAACAGATATAAAATTTGGAAACCCTAAGCATGAACAAATATTCTTAAGTACTCCTTTTGGCACAGGTACATTGATGAGTGATATTCTTTACCAAAAGATATTGTTGAAGCAGTCAGTGTTAGCAACTTTAAGAGACGGCTATAAAAATTGCTCATTAAGGATTCTGTTTCGCACTAGGCTTAAATTAATTATTTGGTTATATATATATATATATATATATATATATATATATATATATATATATATAAGTAGAAGCTTGTAAGGGGTCCCACAAAGAATGCTAACAGAAGCTTACAAGCAACTAAATGGTACTGATGAAAACGGTAACAAGGTATATAAACATGTGGCCAGCGACTCCACGTCTGACTTCGTCATCAGAGTAAAAGAAACTGTACAAGAGGCCCACTCCAAGGGTGTAATCAACACCAATACAGCAGAGTATCTGGTAATGGAAAACGCTCAACCAGGAAATATCTATTTCTTACCTAAAATCCACAAAACGCAACGCCCACCTCCCGCTCGACCGATTTGTAACACCATCAAATCTGCCACAACTAACATCTCTGAGTGGATTGATGATCAACTACAGCCACTGGTCGAGAAACTACCCTCCCATCTCAAGGACAACAACGACTTTCTCTGTAAACTTGTCGAACTGAACAAAAGTCATACCTTACCGCCAGAGACTACTTTAGTAACATGGGACGTGAAATCCCTCTACACAAACATCCCACATGATGGTGGCATGGAAGCATGCGACCACTTCATGCGCCTTGATAATTTTGCAAACAACAGAAGAGAAACTATCGGACAATTCATCAATCTCGTTCTAACTTGTAATAACCTAACCTTCCAAGGCAAACATTACATTCAACAAACAGGAACAGCTATGGGAACACGAATGGCGCCGAGTTACGAAAATCTCTACATGGGTCGCCTTGAGAATCGCTTTTTGATAGAAGCTACTGACCAACCTCTTGTCTGGTTCAGATACATCGATGACATTTTTTTCATATGGACACACGGCGAACAAAAACTCAAAAACTTCTTTAACAAATGTAACTCCTTTGACCCAATGCAGTAAATGGTTTGAACCCGGGGGTAACATGTGAAGGTGTAGTCTGATCGTCCGGGTGAGTGTACTTGACTCTGATGATGACTTCCGCACAGGTTGTCGAAACGTCAGTCACTACCACCGACAACAGTCCTTCTCAGGACTACACTCACCCGGACGATCAGACTACACCTTCACATCCTTTGACCCACATATCAAGTTTGAACAAACCACATCAACTACAAGCATCCCTTTCCTAGACGTTCAAGTCATCATCAAAAACAACGGCGAACTTAGCACAGACTTATACACAAAACCTACCGATACCCACCAATACCTAAACTGGACCAGCTGTCATCCACGACACACTAAAACATCCATCCCATACAGCTTGGCATTGAGACTACGACGCATCTGCTCCGACAACGAGTTTTTTGAAAAACGAGCACGTGAGCTACACAACATACTACTTAAGCGAGGTTACAAGAATAAGTTGATTAAGGAATATACCATGAAAGCAAGGAGAACATCAAGGCAGGAAGCGCTCACAAGCAAACCTATTTCCTCCACTGACCGTGTACCACTTGTAATAACTTACAACCCAGCACTGCCAAACATCCACAAAATCCTCAAGGAGCACCATCAAATACTCTTGACATCGTCCAACACACAGGCCATATTCAAAGAAACACCTCTCGTTGCCTATCGAAAAGGGCGTAATTTAACACAGATGCTTACCCACAAAAGACTGCGATCGCCGATCGCCGCTGACACAACCCCCTCCACTGATGAATCCCCACACGATATAAGCAATCCACACATTCAAGTTCCATCTGACACTACCTGTACAATCTGTGGTCGATCATTCAAAACTAACAAAAATCTCAAAATTCATTTCTCTCATAAACATAAAAAGCAGAAACCATTGCAATTCACTAGTCCCGGATTCTGGCCCTGTAGGGCTGACATAAGATGCAACTGCTGCAAAACATACGGGCAATTTACAGGGTCAGTTAAAAGCAGCACTACGGGAGAAACGATAACACTGCGACAACACACGTCATGCAAGACTAGCAATGTGATACACCTGATAGAATGCAGCAAATGTAACGATCAGTACGTAGGCGAGACAGGTCACCCAATTCACCACCGTGGCAATCAACACTATAGCGACATCAAGGGTGGACATAAAAACATACCCTCTGTCGGACATTTTAAGAACTGTGGAGTCGACCATCTTAAACTTACGGTTATTGAAAAAGTTAGAAGTCAAAATCAAGAAATCAGAAAAGCAAGAGAAAATTATTGGATATTAAGACTCAATCCTACTATCAATAAGCTTACTACATGAATTATAACTACTTTAATTTATCTATTTTAGACACCATGACACGTTTCGCTGTTACCTATTCTATTTTTATATTATTACGTCATGACATGTTTACTGTTGACACGAATTTTAGTATGCTCCTGAGGAAGACCGAGACGGTCGAAACGTCGAGCTAATAAACCAACAAAGCTACATTGGAGTTGGCCTCTTGACCATTACATTTCTGCTCCTATATATTTGTATATATATGTATATATATATATATATATATAGGAAGTCTGCAAGTCGATTTTCGCGTGGAACAGTGCTCAATACGTTGAAGCAGAGCAGAATAAATATTATGAGAGGAAAAAAAGGACGTAACTACATTTCCCGACAAGCCTGTTTCGTGAATCGCTTCACTCTTCAGGGGTTTAAACCCCTGAAGAGTGAAGCGATTCACGAAACAGGCTTGTCGGGAAATGTAGTTACGTCCTTTTTTTCCTCTCATAATATTTATATATATATATATATATATATATTGTGGGAGGAAAAAGACAAGTAAACTACAAGTTCATCCCTACAAGCCTGTTTCGTGGTCGCCCACTCATATATATATATGACTACTCTATATATATATATATATATATATATAAAGTGTGACTTGATTTTCGTAGAACAGTGCTCAATACATAGAAGTAGAGCGAAGTATATATTGTGGTAGGAAAAAGACAAGTAAACTACAAGTTCATCCCTACAAGCCTGTTTCGTGGTCGCCCACTCATGAGTGGGCGACCACGAAACAGGCTTGTAGGGATGAACTTGTAGTTTACTTGTCTTTTTCCTACCACAATATATATATATATATATATATATATATATATATATATATATATATATTACTCTAGTTTGAGCACTCTGGCATGGCTTAGACGATACCACAAAGGTTGGGTCGTTTGGGGTGACCATTTCGGTTCTCCCCCATCCTAGCATTAGCACTGCACTGATGAGGCCCAGAAGGCCGAAACAGTACTGTCTGCAGTTAGTTATATATGTATATATATATATATACATTTTAGATTACTATAGTTTTATAGATGCCAACATAGTGTATATATTTTAAGTATGTATGTAGATTTTTTATTTCTGTTGGGGGATCAGCTTTATATGAAGATTAAGTTCTTCTCTGCTGGCACCCTATTTCCATTTATACTCTTTTGATCTTTCAACTGTATGCAAATAAAGTTGTTATAGATAATTAATTATCTTTGAAGAGGGTCTCAATTTGGGGGGGGAGGGGTCACGTTGACGGTTGATGATGAAAGATAAAACGAACTAAACGCGTGAAGCTGGTTGTAATATTTCATAATGGGGTTTTTGTAAAGAACTGTTAATTTCTAACACCTTTTATTAATGAATGACTAACGTTTTACGACACCGGAAGTGTTTCTACACTTGAAGTCAGTTCTGTCGCCAACCAATTTCACTCGCGACTGGAAGTTAAAGGACTTACATAGGTGTATTTTTGTGATATATCAAAACTTTTATATTCATAATTAATAGAACTTGACCCTAATTAAGTCAATCGTTTAGTTTTTAATTAAGGATATCTAGGACATTTGACGGCTAACAGGCAAAGGGTAAAATATGGACTGGAATGGACTATTTTTTGGACCATTTTTTGGACTATTTTTCGGACCATATTTTGGATCATTTTTTGGACCCTTTTATAAGGGGAGAGGCACACATTTAGTACTCAGGGAGGGGTGGGCGCAGTCTACAAGTACTGAGGAAGGGGTGGGGGAAGAGTGTTATTACTCAGGCAGGAGTGGTAGGTGGTTGTAATTGTAAACACTACCGGTTAATGGAGCCCCCTTTTACTCGATCGTAATAATTATTTTAATCGGTTTTTCGACTGACTTCTCCTAAATTAGCATTTTTGCGCTGGGCCGCGGCGTTTCTTTAATTTTTTAGTCATGCGAATGCGAAACTGCCACGTAAACACTGGACTTTAATTCGTATTGAATATATCGCGTTTACGATCCTCCACTGTCGAGTTACCAGTCTGGCAGAGGTTATGTGTGTGCCTTTAATTTTGAGTCGACTTTCACACTATCAGTTTTCCTTTGTGTATACAGTGTGTAGTTAACAGATTTATCTATCTTTCTTTTGTCATTGATGTTATCAGACGAGGTCTCGGAATTTCTGTTCCTTGGCCCTTGACTTCAGCCGCAAATATAGAATTCACAAGCGCTATCGCAATTTTAACGTTTACTATATGAAATCATTTTTGGTACAGTCGTTCAAAGCATTATTCTCTCACGTTTTCCTATGTGTATACAGTATGTTATTACTGAATTTATCCATCTTCCTTTTGTCAGTGATCGTATCAGACGTGAAGCAACCAATAGTGCACAAACAAGTCGACTCAAAAGGAAAACGGATAACTCAACAGTGGAGGATCGTAAACGCAGTATTTTAAATATACATTTAAGTCCAGTGTTTACGTGGCAGTTTCGCTTTCGCATAACGGAATTTCCGAGATCTCGTCTGATAACATCAATGACAAAAGGAAGAGAGATAAATCTGGTAATTACACACTGTCTGTACTCGTTTTTCGAGGTGTGCGTTTTCGAGATGTGCGGTCTGCGGTCTGAGTTTTCGAGGTCTGTTAACGAGACAACTGAGAGAATATTGCTTTGTACGACTCAGTACCAAAAATGATTTCATATAGTGAACGTTAAAATTGCGATAGCGCTTGTGAATTCTCTATTTGTGGCTAAAGTCAAGGGCCAAGGAACAGAAATTCCGATATCTCGTCTGATAACATCAATGACAAAAGAAAGATAGATAAATCTGGTAACTTGGGTATTTCTGGTAACTACACACTGTATACACAAAGGAAAACTGATGGTGCAAAAGTCGACTCAAAATTAAAGGCACACACATAACCTCTGCCAGACTGGTAACTCGACAGTGGAGGATCGTAAACGCGATATTTTCAATATTTTAAAGTCCAGTGTTTACGTGGCAGTTTCGCATTCGCATGACTAAAAAATTAAAGAAACGCTGCGGCCCAGCGTAAAAATGCTAATGTAGGAGAAGTCAGTCGAAAAACCGATTAAAATAATTATTACGATCGAGTAAAAGGGGGCTCCATTGACCAGTAGTGTTTACAATGACCACTTACCAGTCCCACCTCAGTAATAACACTCCTCCCCCACTCCTCCCTAGCTCCCTCAGTACTAGTAGAATGCGCCCACCCCTCCCTGAGTACTAAAGGTGTGCCTCCCCCTTATAAAATAGTCCCAAAAAATGGTCCAAAAAATGGTCCAATAAATGGTCCAATAAATGGTCCAAAAATTGGTCCAAAAAAATGGTCCAAAAAATGGTCCAAAAAATGGTCCAAAAACTGGTCCAAAAAATGGTCCAAAAAATGGTCCAAAAAAAGGGTAAAAAAATTAGCCCAAAAAATGGTTCAAAAACGGTCCAAAAAATAGTCCATTCCAGTCCATATTTTACCCTAGGCCCAGCTAACATTGGCTTAATTATTTCACGGTTGACGGTGAAAATATTGCGCTTTTGACGGTTGACAGTTAACCCATTCAGACCCTCTTTGAACGGTGCTCAAGCTGAGGTAAGTATTTTGCTTTCATGTCAAATCGATTGATACATGAAAAATCGACAACCTCGCTATCGGTTGAACTTGTCTGGCCCGCTGATATTTATGATTTACCGACGGTGCCTATCCTGATATTATTTTTATTACCTGTAAAGTGGGTGATATTTTTTCCATATAATTGGCCATCTCAGGTATAAATACTCGATAAAAGACTGCAAACATGGAGTTGGTGCATGTACAAAATAAAAGGAAGAAGGCGAAATAACGAAGATTTAAAGTATAAATTTTACATTTAGAAAATCTGTGTAAGGTAAACATTAAAGCTGCATTTATTGTTGTTTATGATTTTGACCTCATTGACGGTTCCAAAACACGAGAAAAGATATAAACAAGTTCTACGGTTATGAGCTTTCAGACACGGTAATTAGAGTTATCTAAACTAGGTTTACACTAGAGGAAATTGTTCCGGAGTCGTGATGAATCCGAAACGTTTTAGTACCGGATTGATTAAGCCGTTTACACGAAAGTGGACGAATCCGAAATAGAAACTCCCCGGTTTGGCCGTGTCTCCGGAGATTTTGAATCCGGAATTTGAAGTGGGAACTTTGAATCCGATAACTTTTGAATCCGGAAAGTTTTGTCGTGTAACCGCTTTTTTTCTCGAATCCGGATATTATTTCCGCCTGCAATCTTTTGAGTTTGCGGTGAAACCAAAATGGAAGATCTGGTGCTAACATTGCTGACGGCGGTCTCCGGTTGCCTAATCTTGTTGCAGGTTCAGGCGATAAATTTTATCATGTGTACCGCAGTATTTCTGAGGAAACGCAAATTATTATTGCAAATAAGTTTAACGTCAGCCACACTTAATCGCCGACGACGTAGATGGCGTGGCATCTGTCCAGCTCAAATTTGCCTCAGTGGCATCTGGATCTACTCTAGCCTTCTTTGGGGGAAGCATTTTCACTTTGTCAATCGAACGACGAAACAACACTGGGCTTGGTAACCATTCCATTTTGTATGGTCCCGGAGTTGTCGTTGTGTGTAAACGGTGAGGAATCCGAATATCCTTTCAGTGTAAACGCCTACGAATCCGAATACTCCAAAATTGATGAATCCGGAAACATTTACGAATTCGGAAAACTCTCCTCTAGCGTAAACCTAGTCCTAATCATCTATCTATGAACGATCAGTTAATAACGCTTATCCGAAAACAGTTTATGATTGAAAATCCTCACTTTAAGTCTTAAGCTGTTTATCTGTTCTTCAATCGGCGAGGAAAATTTTCGAATTGAAAGTTCCACTACCAGTGCGAAACAAAAACATAATTTCTCTCGGGTAGAACCTGCCGTGAAGAATGCTTTTGAAGCGGTCGACGAACAACTATTATTACAAGTAAACACAGACATTAAGTTTATTTTCACACTTTATGACTTCTTCACAATACATTTGTGTACATATCGAATATGTACCTGAAATTACTATTAGACAAAAACATTTACAGTACTACCAGATATTATTTTGACTATATCACTTGTGAGAGAAGCCTTTTTCAGCAAGCCATCGCGATTGGGCGATCAGTTATAAAACATACGAAACCAAGATCGAAGTTGTGAGGAAATAGTGAAGGAAAAACACTGTTTCGAGGTCTGTAGTTTTAATACCTCCACTGACAATGTTAGGTGTCCCTACCGGAAAAACAAAGATATAATTATTTGTTAAAAAAAATGGAAAGCTGTAGAGATATTATTTATTGTCTGAGCTGACCTGCATTGCAATGGTAAAGGTTGAAAAAGGTTCTAAGGCCCGGTTTAAACGTCGCTTTTTACATGCGTCGAATCCAATACTAATTTAAGTCGACCTGAATCAAAAAGTTCGGCATTTTATTTAAACGTCGCATTTAATTGTGCCGAAATTAATTGCCGAGTGCGAGTGACAGCTTCATTCCCAGACTCCGCTCTAAGTCCCCCGGTAATATGGCTGACAAATTTAAGGAGGGTATTTTGTGTTTTCGGCGTTTATTCCTCTCAAACACCATTCGCGCTAACAGGAAACGGCGACTTATCATGCAAATGGAAGTGCATCATCTGCTAGCAAGAAGACGGCTTCTGTATGTTTGTTCCCTTGTTATGCTTTTCCTAAGCCATAGCACGTGTCCCAAGACCCCGATCGTGCCGTCGATTGATATGATACGAAATGAAGGCTGGTGGCACAAGGTATGGCCTACATATTCTGATGTTCGGTTTAAGAAAACCTTACGTGTTTCACGGGAAACATTTCATTTTATTTAGCATAAAACTGTTGTGTTATGGGTAAAATATAATTAAACATAATTTATGAATTAGATTCGGCACATGTATGTATGGGTATTCCATATCTTTTTGGTAGTTTTCAAAAGAAAAAACCTTCAACTTGAATTCACACCAAATTTACTAGATGAAACGTTCCAATGATGTTAACATTGCCCTGTGCCTGTTTCGAACCAGTCAACTGCACGTTCTCTCTATTCCTTACACGAAAAAAAATTTTAAATTTTTTACCGATTTAAAGGATGCTGACCGGATACTAGAGCAACAGACCCGATTTTATGAACTGTAACTGTAAAATATTGTAGTTCATTTACAACAGGAATCCATGCATTACAATGACATATCCAGAATAACGATAATAGTAGTAAACTTAATTTTGTCTGCTGCCCGTCGGGTAAAATCCCCTGAACCATAAATGTTTTTTAAAGATTCGGACTCCAACAGAACCACTTTTTTAAAAAAAAGAAATCAATAGATGAGCAGGAGACAACAGCGAAGCCAGTCTAGAATGATTTTCCACAGAACATACCCTCGTCTATGTTGCTATGGCAACTGTCAGTTTCGGTGAAACATGAGAACTTTAATTATGCTGCTATTCTATGAACCACAGCAAAAACAGATTTTCGCGTCAGCCAGACCTTGCATAGTGTGCTTATTTTATTGAAATTAAAGGCTTCAGTAAAACTGCAAATCCTATAAACCTTAGTGCTGAAGAGATCAGTAGGCTGTCTTAATTTTCACGAGAAGGGCATATTTAACGAGCAAATACGTTGGAGAGCATTGATTTAAGGGCCTCTTTGTTGAAATATATAAAGACCCATGTTCATCTGATCGAGGCTTGGTGAAATAAAAGAAGACGAACACTCAAAGTTTTCATTTGCGGCTTGACTAGTTTTTCCTGAGAGGGAAGGGTGGGTGGGAGGGGGGCAATTGAGGGATTAGGGGGTTGCTGTGGGTCTTAGTTTTCCTGGTCCCCATCCAGGCGTTAGCTTGGGCATGTTCTACGATAGTCAAGGAACCAACGTAAGCTGCGACATGTCCCCGTTATTTTCTAATCTTGGGTGACTAACATCGCCAAGCACGATGAGCAGACTAGAGGGAGCGAGAAAACACCATCTCCCTTCCTCTTTCACCTCCCTATCGCCTCTTTCTTCCCCCACGTCACCATGCACTCCTTTGTCTCGCAACTTAGGTTGGACCCTTCCACCGTCCTCCTCTCTCCCCTCCACGTCCGAAAGAACCATAAGTTTTAGAATCCAACTCCTGACTGGAACTTACCTCTTCTTATCCTGAATTTTATTTGATTTGGGAGATTGCAGTCTCGCTCTGGGTGGAAAAAAAATAAAAGACATTTGGTAACGCAAAAAACAGCACATGTTATGGTCAGAGGTTAAGTGGTCAAATAATGGGCCATAAGTGTTGTAGCTTATTCTGGAATTTAGAACATAAAGCTACTGGCAGAATCGTCATTTTCCTGGGCGAGCTCATTGGAATGAGGCACTGTAAGAGTGAAGAGTATTGGCCAACGATCTGGTGGTCACTGATAGAGCAGCAGTGTAGCTCCGTGCTTAGGGTATCTCTGTTTGTCTCCGGTTCAAACACTCCACCCTTTCTTTCACTGGGTTTGTTCTCACCTGCCTGGACATTATGATCCGGTGTTTATATTAGCGCGCTAAACTTGACGATTACGTGGATGCAAAACTCAATTTAACATTTTGAAAAACCTGAGCAGGTAAGTGAAGACGATTCTCCGTATATTCCGATGTTGACGGGAGGACAAGTTTCAGAGGAATTGTAACCTGAAATTCGAGATAAATGTAGATAAACTTTAAGTTCCTGCAGTTGATGATCACGTCAGCGGAGGCATGGGTAGCAGTCCCCCTGGCATGGCCAAAAAATAATAAAACTGGAGGTCAATGGCTGTGATTTAGCTGATTAGTCCTTCAAGGTAGATTTGTTTTGACAAAGTCATTGAGACAGACATGTGTTTAGCAAAATAAGCGGTAGTCTTCGTAAAATATTTTTAATATCATTATTATTATTATTATTTTATTTTTATTATATTTGGCTTCGTAAAGGATCATTTTCATATTTGCAAGGGTGTCTGGCCAAATTTTTAGATCTTAACTTCCATCATAATTAACAGCTAATTGCCTAGTAAATGTTCCTACCAGCACAAAGGTTTGAAAACTGCAGTTGCATCTCTTGTCCTTCCCCTTTAAAAAGAAAAAAGCTAAATACAAAATGATTTCTAGATGAGGTGTTTTGTGGCAAAAAGTATTTGAATTTAACTTAATCAACATAAAAGTTGAGATTGTACTGAAGTCACTATGCTTTCCATTACTAATACAACGATGCCCTATCGAAAAGCATTCGCCTGATCATTTATCTGGTGTACGGGAAAAAAGGTCACCTGCCGGTCCAACTTTAAGAGTGTGATTGTCGGGTCCCGGAGTATCTGTTATCCTTGATGCATACACAGACACTGTGCCATATTGCGGTATAACCTGCAGCAAATACCAAATTATGGTAAACTTGTTAAAAAATTGGAACATAACAATTCAGCGGCATCTTGTTATAATGCACAATAAGCCTGAAACATTTCTTACGTCAATAAAAATGTCCTCGACCCCGAAAAAATGCTCCGCTGACAGAGTGAAGAATCGAGCCTTATCTGGAGAAACGAACGCTACGACTTCTGTGGAATCCTCTGACTCAGTGAAGTTCAAGCCCATGTAAATAGGTGCTGCAAAGAAAAAATATTGATGTGGTCGTGGTCGTGGTCAACAAGTAAAAACGGGCAGCCACGCAAAGCGTGGCCTAGACCTACCAGGTTTTTCCCACCCACTTGACTTTTATAATAAGACTTTACTAACATCGGCCAAAAATTGAACTTTTATAGGGAACAGGTCTACAACAAGTCGTAAACATCGACTGTTATGGTAATTCCACAATTTTAAGGGCTACATACTTCACGAAATTATCAGTATACTGGTAACAGGTTAACCTTTGAGGTCCCATGATCTGATTAGTAATTCTACCCTCGAGCTACTACACATTTCCTTGTAAATTAGTCAAGGGAATTTGATGTTATATCTAGATAAGAAATTCTACCTGATAAGTTTGAGTATTCTCAATACTTGTACTTGTTTGCTGGATAAGGTATGGAAGTTATATATCAATCACATAGAATTTGGAACTCACCACTACAAGCCTTTGTTCTCAGTGACGAAACCAGCTCAGGAAGTTTGTCGAAGTTTGCAGCGGTGAAAACATGGTGCTTCTCGTCAGTAGCAATCAAACGTAGCTCGGAGAGAAGGTAATTTGCGACTCCGACAGCAATCATTGTCAGGTCTGAAATGTTTAAGTTTCAAAATGAGATCTACTAAAATGGAGACAAGGCATTATGTGGAATAGAATACAGGAAACACTGGCCACAGTGTTGTGTATTCTTCAATGATCAAACCCTTTATCTATCCCCTAAATACAAGTGAGAATTACCTTTAATGTCTTTCTTTAAATTCTTCACAGCTTTCTTCAAGACATTTTTGCCAGGATCGTTAGATCTACCGTCTGTGAGTACAATAACGATCTATGACACAAAGAAAAGCTGGCTGAGCCCATAGATGGTCGTAGATTGATGAATGATGACTGCAGCTGTTAACGCATCATGGAAGCTGACTATCACGTGTACCAGATGACGATATGCTTTTCAAACAGTTTTACCTGGAAATTTACCAAGTGTGGCTAGTGCGCAAGAGGTTCATGGCTACGGCAATGACATTTAAGAATCGGTAATAACATAACCTCTGATAACTATCTAGGTTAGATTGACGAATAAATTGGCACTTTTTTCACTCCATAATGGTTCATGTCTTTATTTTTGTTGCCATTTCTTTATTATGTAACATAGGAACACGCGATAGGTGATTTTCAACCCTAGGAAAATTAATTCATACCTTCTGCTTTGAATTATTAAAAGAAGCGTCCCCCCTCATCGTCTAAATTAGTTAGACTATCATTCGTAAGATTGTTTGATCTCTAAAAAATTATATGTCGAATCAATCCATTCGCGGTAGGAACTTAGTACCTGTACTGTTTCTGTGTCGGTCACTGGATTGTCCAAAGCAGGTCGTAACACATTGTAGTGGACAGTCTTTAAAGCCTTTCCAGTGTACGTGTAACCCGCTAAGGAGCAAAAATCTGTTTTTCAGCTTCAGAGCCATATTAAATCTTGGTAAAATTTAGGTTCTGCAGATTGGACAAAAGAATGTTATGCAATCTATGGGTTGATGTGGATTATCTTGGTTGTTTTTGGTTTTTAAATTCTTCGGATACGCAGCACAATGCGTAATAGATTCATTCGAGTTTCAGGGTTGATAAAACCAATTAGGATTTATAACGGTTGATGATTGGAGAAAACTGATGGTCATTTCAAAGGACACTCTTTATGACACTCTATAATATCCAAACTGTGAAGTAACACTTTTTAAAAACTCAAGCCCGTTGGAACTCCGAGATCCTGTGAAACGGCATATGTCAACAAAATAACAAGAATTTCACTTCACATCATGTTTTAAGTAATGTGTAGTAAATAATACTTTGTAAGTAATATATCAAGAGAATTTTAAGCAATGAACGGTGATGTACATTAAGTTAGATTCAAAATGAAAGAAAAACATACTAGAATATGTGATGTCATTTACTGCGCACATCAGCCGTGTTTTGGAGCCATAGTTGTCCAGAGCCACTGCCACACTGACACTAGTGGAAAACTCAACAATAGCCACGCGAGTTTGAAGTGGAGAAATGTCAAATGTTTTAATGATCTCCCTGAAAAATAATAAACTATCGCCAGTCGAAAGCAAAACAAAAACCACGATACCAGTTGCACTTTTCAATGCCTTTCCGTTACTCAAATGTATCTAATACAGGCGAAAAATGTTTGATTTTAGTAATGTAGACACTGAAAAACAGAATTCAAAATATCGCCACTGTTCTCTGATAACGACTACTGGTGATTATAGTTATGTTAAAGATGACGATAATAATAAGTTCTAATGATAGCACGTAGATTATGAAATAATTATGATCATGTATCATAGAAACGAAACATGGCGCTTGTTTCGCTCTAGCTTTACAAAGTAAGATGCATTCAATTCGTGACAATGTGATGGATTTCAATCAATGTGGGAGTGGACTTGGAGAGCTTTGGAGGATCACTCTGAGAAAACAACGTATAGGGCAACCATGACTATTTAATTACCTTTATTATTCTTTGTTTGGATAAAAAATCATTGAGCGGTCAAGTTAATTTGCCTCATTATAGCTAACAAAGTCATGAATAAGTTTCAGGTAGCAAAGCACATGCACGAGGTTGGAAGGGTTCCTTTCGCTTCATTGTTATACCGCAGCAGTTCTAAAGAAGCAAAGTGTTGGCAGTGTTATTATTACCACTAACCGGACGAATTGTTTCTCCTTCTTATGGTTGTGTGCTTCAACGCTTCCTGACTCATCCATGACAAATACAATGTTGGCTGGAATTTCACAATCTGGAAAAAAAGAGTTTCTTTGAAAAGATGGAGAACAAACTCACATAACAAACTGGTAAATTCTGACCTTCGCTGTCTTCGTCAATACTGCAATTGGAATTTCCTGTGATCTTATCTACGGAGCAGACAAATTCATTTTTAGTAATATATTTCCTTAGCTTTCAGGATTGCATGACTTATGATAGAGCTACAGAACATGCAGCTACTCTTCAAGGGAGCAGGATTGACAAAGGGATGAGAGAAAAGAATTGGAAAAGAGTCATACATAAGCAATCTTTTAAATGAAGCTTCCAATGTAACTGGTAACAGATTTAATGACAAGTACTCACCAAGGTAAGGGAAGAATTTGTCATTTATGTCCCTGGACAGAGAGAGGATCTCGCCTTGTTTTACACCTGTAAGCTGAGCTGAGTTTTTATCATAGTAGGCGGTAGCGAATCCGTTTATCTCGCCAAGAAGGTTATCCTTATTGACCACGCTTGAAAATTTTGAGCTTCTCCGGCACCTGGCGTAGGAAGTGTCGTAAAGGATACCTGTTCTCGGAAGAAATTAAAAGAAAGAATTCAATAACCACAACTTTGTACACCATGTGCAAGGAGTGTATCGAGGTTAACAAGTCAAACTGGAAGATTAGCTTATGTCGACGCATGTTCGAAGCCACACGTCGGGCAGATTCATTGTTTAACTCCTGCACATAATTTAAGGGGAAGGCCTGCAGACAACTGTCCACACCCCCACACTCGTTTACCATTCCAGAAGCAAGGCAGTAAAATCATGTGAAGATAAGCTATACAAAGTGTTTTTGAGTCTGTGTGATTTGCTCAGACTACTGGTTTCTCTTTATCTGAATTTCCATTCCTTAAGTGTCTGTCTTTCTTTCTAAAAGAATACTTTGTGTTTAAGTTTTATAGCCCAAAGGAAAGAGAGATATGTCATCGAGCAAACATATCAAGAACTGAGGGCATCATGGAGCCGGGTAAAAAACAGGACATTTAACACCGATCGACCACTCTAGTCTTCCTGCAATTAAAAACCACTGCCATCTATAAACTAACAAGAGCCAGAATATAAATCAACGGACTTATCCTTGCCACCAGTACCGATATAATTAATAAAAGCCGCCGGGTAGATTTTGAATGTATACTCTTTTTTCTCTTGGTGCCGTCAATGCTAATTATCAGATACCTGATCCGTAATACATTCTCAGCAACTGACCAAGCCTAACACCTTTCTCCTTCCATTGGGGGATGCCGTACCCTAAAAGGAACCCGTCGACATCTCCCAATAATTCAGCGTCCGTAGCCTTAGAAGCCATCTTAGTCAGACGATATGAAGCAGGGCAGTTAGTATCTGGGCTCCATACTCCAGACGGACCGAACAAATCCGAAGTGTCACCATTTGCTTTGTACAGCGCACTTCTTCCAAGGCTGTATGCAATCGTTGCTGTAAACAAATTATCAACACGCAGTGGAGCACCTGAGGCCCATGCACTTAGTGAGAGGCTGTTATCACGATTCAGCCCTGCACAAATGCCCAGTAAGACTCGACCCATGGCAATGGTCTCTCCGTCAGGTGTCAACACCACACCCAGCTCTTGCTTGGATTGGTCTTCGTATATGTATCTAACCATGTTGGTCAAGATGCGTCTCTCTTCTGAGTTCAAATTAACGTCTGGCAGTGGATCTGCTTTGCCGCACACTATGTTCCACAGATCAGTGTTGTAACCGAGCAGACGAACATAGTTAACAATCTTGTTTATAGTATCTCCACTTGTACTGGTGTCTCTTTCGATCTTCTCCACCAGCTCGATAAAGTAGTCCAGTGTGTAGATGTCGTACTTGATTAGAACGGAGCGCCTAGCCCTGAAATAAATATTAATATGACCAAAAAAGTGTGTTTTAGACAGTAACGAAACTGCTAAGACAAAAAAACTAGTACAAGCTGGTGCAGCAGAATGCTTATTGGTCATACACATGCAGACATTAAGTAGTAAGGATCGGGGAAAACACACAAAGATCCAATTCAAATTTGAAAAATTTATAATCGTTGTAGGGAATTTCCACTCCAAAGTCACAAAGCGGGGCGCCGCGGCATAAAATCAATTTTGCATCAGATGTTCGAAGGAAACACGAAAGTCACAGGACCCTCAACGATTACTGTGATTGCATTACTTTTGTGTGTAAACATCTTAGCACGTACAACATACAGGTAATAAAATACACACGACGAACCTGTCGATAGGCACTGCTTCTTCATGGCGTACTTCTTCTCCTGAAAGAGTGGAAGTAATGACTTTAAATCGTGATGATAGCGGCTTGCCACTTGACGTCTATTTACACCTCGTCAGAAAATAGGGCAGCCAATAAGAGAGTATATAAAAAGGCCTCTTGTTGGAACGATCAGATCACCCCTGATGAAGGACAGGATTGTCGAAACGTTGGGTCAGTGAATTGTAATTTCCCCGGTTACATTCATTAAATATTTAAACCAGAGTAGCATCAAAGCATGTCTGATTGTTCACCTAGTTGCTCTGTGAACTTTAATGTGACCTTAAAATCACTTAGAAATACGAACCAGGGGATTAGGCATCTCCTGCCCTGCAGGCAGAATGACATTACGAGACAAGATGATCATAAATACAAGGTTCTTACCATTCAGCAAACACACCGCACAACCGAACGCGCAAAGAAGCACAATCATAGGGAACTTGTTGTCTGCCATGGCTACCTGGTCTGATGGAAAAAATGCATGAAAAGACTAAATGAAATTAAGAGCATGCCAGTTGTCAAAGTGGAAATGGAATAGTTACGTTTCATCCCGAAGCTCAACTGTTCCTGTATATTATGATGAAAAGCTAAACAAACCTAGGTGTTAAATCTTGTTTAATTGGTTCATGTGACATTGTTATGTTTCCAAATTGACGACAGCTCTCGTTAATTTGAAAACATAACAATGTCGCATGAACATGGAGGAGTCTAAAAATGCTTCGATATCCCGAGTTTTTCAAATACTTCCAAACCTAAAAGTGAAAAGATGTTTCCATTGAGAACGTGGGTTGTCTGCCTTTAAAATAGGACACAGCTCAGCCTTGATTTGACTTGGCTTAGATCTTATGATCTCAATTAAGATTCTAGGAGCTATGTTCAGAACGTGTGCGAAGTTGAGGGGACATTCCAGTGTCACTACACAGTTACTTGCGGTCAAAGATTTCCTTTGGAACTTTTGGAGGTTGTTATCGTAAAAATACTAATACTGTAACCTGATCTAAACAGAAACAGAATAATTTTCCGCGCTGAGAATTTTAAAGCTTAGAGAATCACAGCTATGAATAAATCAAAAGGTCGATCGTGATGATTTGTCAAGCTGGTTATTCAACGAAAGCAAACTGAAGGTAATCTCAGTTAAGGCTCTCACCACATGCTTGCGTGTCATGGCTAAATAAGGGCGTCGAACTGTATCAATGCCCAAATCGATTAACATTGCCGATTCAATTTTAAACTCTTATCCCTACTAACTACTTTTGAATCAAGGCTGATAGTTTCGAAAGAAACTGTTTGGGGCTGCGTCGGTGGGAGTAACGAAATAATTTGGATATATCAACAAAGTTGAAATGGTAAATTGGCCACCGTAACGATTACAAAAGCTGACGTTTCGAGCGTTAGCCCTTCGTCGGAGCGAATGACGAAGGGCTCCGACGAAGGGCTAACGCTCGAAACGTCAGCTTTTGTAATCATTACGGTGGCCAATTTACCATTTCAACTTTGTTGATATATCCAAATTACTTTTGAATCACACCAATGCTCAACTGGTCCTCAACTTAAATGTGTGAAGAAGGAATAGTGACTCACTGGGAAAGCTCTCATGAACTGAACCTTTAAGGACTATTAGATCGTACTGCAAAAAGCGAATTCATTAAACAAACCTTTAGTGAAGTCTCGAAGTTGGCGAACTTTCCCAAGCGGTACTGGGCTCTGAATTTGAAACGCGAAGCTCGCCCAATCAATTTATTTATCAGCTCTTATAATCGACTTTAAATAAATAAACAAACTTATCATTTGAGCAAAATGTCTATCATTTTCATTAAGTGGGATAGATGTTGCGCAAGTCTTCTGATTTAAGGTTGAAAGAGGCCGTTCTGTGATTTGTGGACCAATTTTGTTTTCATTTTAAAAAGTAAAGTTGTCAATTTCCCTAAAAAACCGTGATTTCGCCTACATCCGCGCTTACTTCTTGAAGACATTGATTTCGCAATGGGTCATATTGCGTGACCGCTTCCATAATAATGGCAGGAGTAATTTGGGAGGTTTGGAGGAATTATTTTATTTAAATTAGTCCTTTCATTCTATGCTGGCATAAAAAAGTCTAGAATGCCTTTTTTTTTATATTTTATATTACTTGTGAGGGACGGGATTGTGATCAGCATATCTGTGGCCACCCCTATCTTCCATCATCACTACGTTTTATGCTTTGTAAAACACCTTTGACATTGGGAAGTTACCACAGCTACACTGAGAGCACGTACAAAACAAAATGAAACGTTCCAAGCATAACTTTTAAAAATTTATATCTATCGTCCACCATGATTACTATCGCAGCGCAATTCCGAAAAAGTTCACGTGATGCAGTAAATGGTTTGAACCCGGGGGTAACATGTGAAGGTGTAGTCTGATCGTCTGGGTGAGTGTAGTCCTGAGAAGGACTGTTGTCGGTTGTAGTGACTGACGTTTCGACAACCTGTGCGGAAGTCATCATCAGAGTCAAGTGAATGATTGTTGTCAGTAGAATGTTCTTATTCCAGTTCGTGTGAAATGATCGGTTGGTTTTGCCGTGATGTTATTGGCTGTAAGACTCAAGTGACGTAAGTCGGTCGTGATTGGTCTGTTTCGATCTGTCGGTAAAGTTAGGTCGTTCTTTTTCGGTCGTTTGTGATGTTTATGTCGTGAATGAGTCGTTTGTATGGAGCGGGTAGTTGTTGACATCTGTTTAGGGGATAAAGGCTGATAGTTTCGAAAGAAACTGTTTGGGGCTGCGTCGGTGGGAGTAACGAAATAATTTGGATATATCAACAAAGTTGAAATGGTAAATTGGCCACCGTAATGATTACAAAAGCTGACGTTTCGAGCGTTAGCCCTTCGCTCCGACGAAGGGCACTGCCATGGGGTCTCCAGTTTCTGTTGTTATAGCAGAAATTGTGATGCAGAACATCGAGGAACGCGCCCTTTCGACTTGCCGACAAACGATACCGCTTTGGTTACGTTACGTTGACGACACCTTCACCGCCGTTCGACACGACGAAATTGACGCATTCCACCGCCACCTTAATGAACAAAACACTGACATACAGTTTACCAGAGAAGTCGAAGAAAATGGCAAACTTCCTTTTCTAGACTGCCTGGTAAGCCACAACGACAACTCATTACGGACAACAGTTTACAGGAAACCGACACACACCGACAGATTACTAGACGAGTCATCCTACAACCCTACATCACACAAAGCCACAACTATCAGAACTCTAACACGACGCGCACAACTAGTATGCGACTCGACAGACAGCTTATCCGACGAGAACAAATACCTTCACCGTGTTTCTACGAAGAACAACTACAACAACGACTTCATCCGACGAAACACTCACCGACCCACTACCACTACCGAAACAAACGACACCGCAACCCCTACGACTACAGCAACCATACCGTACATAAAAGGCATGTCTGAAAACATCTCGCGCATCTTACTACCCTTCAATATCCGCGTCGCCCACAAACCCATCACCACACTACGTCAGTTACTTACCAACGTTAAAGACAAAGACGAACCGAGGAACAGACAGGGAACGATTTATAAGATCAATTGTTCAGACTGCCAAGCCTCCTACATCGGTGAGACTGGCAGAAACCTCACAACAAGACTGACTGAACACAGACGGGCGACGAGGAAAGGTGATGTCAGTAATCACATTGCTGAACACCATCGACTTACCAACTACAACATTGACTGGGACTCTGCGCAATGCCTAACCTACAGCACTGACTATTTTCAACGACTGACTCTGGAAAGCTGGTTTACTAACTTAGAACAGACTCCCCTAAACAGATGTCAACAACTACCCGCTCCATACAAACGACTCATTCACGACATAAACATCACAAACGACCGAAAAAGAACGACCTAACTTTACCGACAGATCGAAACAGACCAATCACGACCGACTTACGTCACTTGAGTCTTACAGCCAATAACATCACGGCAAAACCAACCGATCATTTCACACGAACTGGAATAAGAACATTCTACTGACAACAATCATTCACTTGACTCTGATGATGACTTCCGCACAGGTTGTCGAAACGTCAGTCACTACCACCGACAACAGTCCTTCTCAGGACTACACTCACCCGGACGATCAGACTACACCTTCACAAGTTCACGTGAGACACACATAAAGCGGTATGGATGGTTATGTGACCTATTGTCGCAGATAGAAATATTGCCTGCGTGCAGGCGTCTCCTATTTCCTTTGTTGCACACGGAAAAAGGAAATAAGTCCCTTTACCGCGTGTAACTAACCCTGAGGCAAAGAGAAAGTTGTGGGCTAAATCTCTCCAAATCAGTGAAAAGTTATGTTACGTGTAAACAATACTCTCTATTTGGCGCGAAAATATTGTTGAAGAGCGTTTTCAAGGATTGATATTTCAAGTATTTTTAGGTTTGCCTTTTGTTTTATTAAGTCTCGCCTTTTCGCCCCTACGTGCTATTTTGATGAATCTATAGTTTTGATCATTTATTCTTAGTGTGTGCTTGAACTTGGCTCAGCACTTACCGTGCTAGACATTTATGTCTCTTGTTATGGTTGAGGATAACTAGTTTGCTAGGTGGTCATGTTTGAGTTGGTAAAACTGACCTTGAGTCTTACCCACACTGAACATCCTGTTTTGGAAATTCCCACGGTTAGCTAACCCAAACATGTCTGTGCTTTTTGTATTTAATACTGGAGCACTCCTTGCTGAAAGTAGTAGAAAATAAGCAGTGGTACAAGAGAGAGAAAATTAGCTGTAGTAGAAGCAGCAGTTTAGGAGAATAAAGAAGAAAATTACAGAGTCTCAGTACCTCTTGTTAATTTGCCAAGCGAGTGGTAAATCCCCCACAACAATATGCACGGATATTTTTCCTTGGACACGATCTGTCCCTGGAAACTCCCAGTTTTCCTTTAGCGAGCATATTTTCGCGTGTCTATTGTCCTTCATTTATTTTGAAACGTATGTAAGAAAAAGTTTACGAACAGCTTACTGTTTGCTGCCTGGCATTTTTTCTTATGCTCTCTTTTCTGCTTTCGTCTTTTTGGTTGTAGTGTATTGAGAACACAGTAAAAGTACTTGTACTAGTGTTAGTGATATTACTGTAAGATTACTGATTGATGTGAAAGTACTGTTACTAAGTAAGACTATTCTACCAGCTTATAAGATACTTGATCAACGAATAAAGATAGAATAGTAGTAAGCAATTGAGGAGTGTGTGTCTCCACTAAATGAATACACAACACATTGGCGACGAGGAAGAGATCCGAACTACTGAACAGGTAGAAGATGTCGAACCGCCAGAAACGGCAGAAGAAATCGAACAGCCAGAAACGGCAGAAGAAATCGAACAGCCAGAAACGGCAGAGAGTCCACGAGAGATGGAACGATTGTTACCTGCACCCGCACTGTTCAATATCGATGCTGCAGATCTTTACAGCGAGTGGAAAAACTCGGTCAGTGCATTTGAAATCTACGCCATTGCATCAGACTTGCAGAAAAAGGCAGATCCCGTTCAGAGAGCGACAATGCTATACTGCCTTGCCCCTTCAGTTCAACGCATCTTCAACACTCTCCCAGGTGAACACAAAACTCTTGAGGAAGCGAAGACCGCCCTGAACGAATATTTCGCTCCGAAACGCAACGTAGTTGCAGAACGATACAAATTCAGATCGCGAGCACAAAAGGCAGATGAGTCCATCGACGCTTATCTAACAAGCTTGAGAGAGTTGGCAAAGTCTTGCGACTTCGGCGACTTGGAGGAGGAGATGATAAGGGACCGAATCGTCGAAAAATGCTCCTCCCATACTCTAAAGCAAAGGCTTCTCCAGCAAGAAGACCTGCAGCTTGCCAAGACGGTAACGATAGCTCGTAACGCAAAGACGGCCGTTCAAGAAGCGCGACTACTTTTTCAAGGCTCCAAAGTGAACCCAATCACCATTGACCGCGTGGGTACCTCTAGCAGACCACCAGTGAAGCGCTTCAACTGCTACAGATGTGGTGGCACGGATGGTCATAGCCCAAGTGAATGCGGTGCGCTTAAATCCACTTGCAACAACTGCAAAAAGGTGGGACACCTACAACGAGTTTGTTCCTCCAAGCCTAAAATGGCACAGATGAAAGGAAAGAAATGGAAAGGGAAGAAACCTCAACAAATGAAGGTTCGTAGCCTCTCATCCAACAAGCCTGCTAACTGACTTGCAGACAGTTCAGGTGAGGATAGCGAAGAGCCAGTACTCTTCATGAACAATGTGGACAACTCCATCACAGCTAAGATAAACAAACGAAAAACCAAAATGATCGTGGACACAGGCTGTAAGTACCATATAATTTCCTCCCATTTAGATAAAACGCAATTCAAGAACTGTGAACTGAATGAAACTCGAAAGCGTTTTACCGCGTATGGACAAGACGAGGCGTTAATCTGTAAGGGTTATTTTAATGCTGTCATAAGTATTGGCCACAAGGCCATTAACTCAAAAGTGTACGTAATAGAGGGTAAGGCAGAATCATTACTAGGAAGAGATTCTAGTTTCAAGCTAGAAATCCTTACCCAAGTAAACTCAGTCGGTCAGACTAGTGAGCTTGATTCCTTGCTCCTAGAGTACGATGATGTTTTTCAAGGATTAAGAAAGGTTACAAATTTTGAACACAAAATAGCTATTGACCCTGAGGTCAAACCCGTAAGTCAACACCTAAGGCGCATACCTGTCAGTCAAATAGAAGCAGTTAACAATGAACTTGACAGGATGCTAGAAGGAGATATAAATGAAGAGGTGACAGAAGCAAGTCCCTGGGTCTCAAATTTAGTTATTGTTCCCAAAAAGTCGGGTGACCTTAGAGTATGTTGCGATCTCAGAGAGGTCGATAAGGCCGTTATTAGAGAACGATATGTTCTACCTAAGAACGAGGATACCTTGCATGCTTTGCATGGTTCTAAGTACTTCTCTAAGATCGACGCCAAAAGTGGGTTTTTTCAATTACCGCTAGCTGAAGAGTCGCGTTATGTCACCAGGTTTATTACGCCTCGTGGTTGTTACCGATTTAAGCGAACTCCTTTCGGTCTCAGCGACGCGAGCGAAGCGTTCCAGAGAATGATGGATAAAATTTTGTTTGGCGTCCAGGGTGTCCGCATTTCGGTCGATGATGTAATTATCTATGGCAAGACAATGGCTGAACTCGCTCAGCGGATCCGCAAAGTTTTCAATCGATGCCGTAAGCACAACCTCAAGCTCAATCGTAGCAAGTGTGAATTTGGGGTAAAGCAAATTTCGATTTTAGGCCATGTTGTCTCTGAAAAAGGAATCGAACCTGATCCGGCGAAAACAGAAGCTATCAAGGCTACACCTTCTCCCGACAACGTATCTGATCTTCGATCATTTCTCGGAACTTGTGGCTATGTTTCTAAGTTTATCCCAAATTATGCGAACATAGTCGAACCACTTTGAAAACTCACTCGGAAAGAACAGAAGTGGTCGTGGGGGAATGAGCAAGTAAAGGCATTCGAAGCCTTGAAAGAAGCATTATCTGGCGCACCAGCCTTGGCTTGTTTTCGTTTAGACGCTCCAACGTATGTTGTCTCTGATGCCAGTCCGGTCGGTTTAGGGGCAATTCTACTGCAAGATCAAGGAACTGGTGAGCGTAAACCGATCGCGTATATCAGTCGATCACTTACATCGACGGAAAGGAAATATTCGCAGATTGAGCGCGAAGCGCTAGGTTGCGTTTGGGCTGTTGAGCGTTTGCACGATTATCTGCTTGGCTTAGAATTCACCTTGCTAACCGACAACAAGCCTCTCTCTACTATGCTAAATCCGCACTCGAGCAAAAGTTTACCACCGCGCGTTCAGCGCTTAGCTTGGAGATTGCACCAGTATACCTTTCGTATTCAGCATATCGCAGGCAACGCCAACACAGCAGATTCGTTGTCGCGTTTGCCGTCTAAGCAAGACGATTTTTCGGATTCTGGTTTCGTTTGTGAAGACTACATAACATTTGTTTTCACATCAAATGTGTCAGACCTTCAGGCTGTCACCCTCGCTGACATACGATCCGAAACTAGCAGAGACATCACGCTGTCCCAATTACTTGTTCAAGTTCAAAGCGGAAAATGGTCGTTGACGGGTGATCTCAAACCGTATGGCGCAATAAAAGACGAATTGTCTAATTACGAAGGAATTGTTCTCCGAGGAAACCGAATTGTAGTGTCACAGTCATTGCGAAAAAAAATTCTGAAATTAACACACGAGACTCATCAAGGAATCGTCAAAACTAAACAGTTTCTTCGAACTCGTTTTTTTTGGCCCGGTATGGATGATGCAACAAAAACTACGGTGAAAAATTGTCAAGCGTGCGTAGTTAATCAGCCTCTTAATAAGTACACGCCGCTCCAACCAACACCTTTACCTCGTGGTCCTTGGGTAAAAGGTGGGGTGTTACGAAAACGAAGACCCTCGAAAACGAAGACCTAAGACCTAAGACCCCCGGTCTTCGTTTTCGTACTACGAAAACTAAGACCCCCGGTCTTCCTTTTCGTTGTACGAAAACGAAGACCTTGTAAACAGAAAACCGTAGAAATTACAAGTTAAACAGACATTAAACAGTAACAACGCTTAGTAATATAATACATTACATTTCACGCGTTTCTTCCCATTATTATCCGTATTATCATACGGCCCGTCTTGTCTGTTCTGTTTCGCTATGCGAGCCACTTTGGTGTTGATATTCTCAAGGGTTTCCTCGGGTAAACTTACAACACATATTATTATTCTTGAACAGCAGACAGAATTCGAACGCTAGCCGCCTTTGATTTATAGTTAGCATTGCGTGACAGAATAACAGAGAAGGCATTCTGTACAGGAAAAATTACTCTTGGGTTCTCTCAATAAATAATCAACTTCTACTGTATTTCGTAGCTAAATTAGATTCTTACGGTCGTTCACCTTTCTCTGCTGGAAAATTCTCGTTAAAAAGTAAGCAATTCTTTTGGCTAATGCAGGGTCTTCGTTTTCGTAGTACGAAAACGAAGACCCCCAGTCTTTGTTTTCGTAGCACGAAAACGAAGACCCCGGTCTTCGTTTTCGTAATACGAAAACGAAGACCTTGTAAACAGAAAACCGTAAAAATTACAAGTTGAACGCACATTAAAAAGTAACAACGCTTAGTAATATAATACATTACACTTCACGTGTTTCTTCCCATTATTGTATTGCCCGTATTATTATACTGCCCGTATTATTATACGGCCCGTCTTGTTTGTTCTTTCTCGCTATGCGAGCCAATCTTGTGTTGATATTCTCGAGGGTTTTCTCGGGTAAACTTACCACACGTACTATTATTCGGGAACAGCAGGCAGAGTTCGAACGCC